>NW_017276028.1:224830-247305 GCF_001594065.2 Cyphomyrmex costatus
CCTTCCTCCCCCGCCCCGCCACCCCCCCCCCTCTCTCTCACTCTCTCTCGTATGTTCCCTTTTCTGCTCTCGGCTCCGTTTAGATGATGGAATCAATTCCAACTCGTTCTCCACCAGCTGGCCACGCCGTTTCCTCGTTTACTGTATGTGGCGCGGATACTCCGTAAGTACATCGAAATGTTCTCTGGAAATTAAATGGGCTCGTTCGTGAAGAAATGTGCGCTCGCGCTCGCGCCTTTAGGTACCTTTATGTTATCGGCATACTTGGACTTTATTGATATTGCCAATTTCATTTTCTTGGTGCGGGTAAGGGGTACGCGGGGAGGTCGGTGCCACTCCCGGCGGTGTTGTATAGAGATCGAGAGCGGATATAATGGGTGATCGACCATCGAATGATACTCCCTCGAACAGACAGCTGGAAAATCGGCACGTAAATGCAACCGGCATAAAAGCTCCTGTCGAGACGTACAGCGACTATCGGAAAAATAGAGAGAGAGATAGATAGATAGATAAATAATGGCGTTTATTAATTCGTTCTTGGACAAGTTCTGTAAGTACATACAAAAAGAGAAAATAAAGTTAAAATTAAAAAACCTGAAAATATGATATATGACAATAATAACACAACAAAAAATGTTAAATAAATATGTTGACACGTAAAATATGAAACGTACAAAAAGAAAAGCAAATAGAAATAGATATTGTGAGAGTGATAGACTTATATTATAAAAATTAAATTACGAAAATTAACTTGTTTTATACTGTCGCTGATAACAGAAAAGTACACGTTTAAATATACTATAAATATCTTAGATTTCCTAATGGAGACAGGGAGCGAGTTTTACAGTAGTAGAGTTTCTATAGTTGTGCCAACGCAATGGAACGAGTGCTGGTAGACAGAGTTCTACAAGAAGGGACAGTTAGATCTAAAGGAGAAATACGTGAGTGGTTACGAGAGAGAGAGATTGGTTGAATATATCATATAGTTTGTAAGAAGTTTTCGTTTTGTTTAATATTTCAGAATATTCTGTCTACAGAGACGATTGTTCTTCGATTTTTACAAATGTCCACAGATTTCTATACCAGATAGCATACATATGTTGTCTTATTTAACGTGTAATGTGTATATTGCGCATTATTTATTTTACCGGATAATTTTTTTTAATTATAAAAATGTATGCTGTTCGATGGAAATTGTAAACTAATGCATTGTGACGTTAAGATGATTGGTTATTATGTTGTAGAATTAATTATTTAACTTATAAATACGGATAGTTTTTTTCCGAAGGAAAGGAGAACGGGTAATAAAATAAAGATTCATTAACTTTAGTGATCATAAATCATAAATATCGTGACCACACACGATTTGACTTTGTATTAAAAATTCGATACAATTAATTACATCATGAGTATTATTTCAAAGTTTCGCTTGAGGTAAATAACATAATTAAAACATGTTACTAACGTATTCAAGTAAAAATAAAAAAACAATAGGTGGTATTTCTGCATTATCACACAAAAGTGATTAGTTCGCAATCTGTCATTAGTCTCGCTTTGATAACCGAGAAAGGAAAGAAAGTTAATGATGGAACACATTCATCAATCTCAAAAGATATCACGAATCATGGTCTTATGAATATGATTTTGCATTAAAGATTCAGAACGTGTCATTTTGCTTGTATTTTGTGGGCCGTATTTATCGCTAAAATATATTGCTCGCGCTATCAGCATACATTATTATCAGCATCGCGCGTGTAGCATACGAAAGAAGATCGACCTTCTTATCGTCATGTTCTCATCGTCTCCAGCAGCGACGCGATGCCCACGTGCGTTTCGACGTACGTATATTTCCACCTTTGTATCTTCTCTTTTATCCTATATTCCCCGCACACCAGGCAACTCTTATCTGTGATTTATCATAATTCTTGCAACGTTCGTTTCGATATAATATATTTCCACTCGTCGACGTTATCAATGTGCGAATCGTTGTAGATATTAAATACTAATATCGTGAATGTGCATTGGAATAATCATACATTAATTTTTAACATCAAGTAGAGTTAGAAAAGAATGATGGAAAATTTGTATATAAAATTAAAAAATATTAGTCTTTTTTAATTCATTATCAGCGGACAACAAAGTTTCAGGTATTTGGATACCGAGAAACAAATTGCAATATGTGTAGTTTAAGAATTTTAACGAGATAAACTTTTTGCACTATATACAATATGCGGCTTAATTAAAAAACGTAAAAGAGCATTTTACATTGCTCTCCAATTCTCAATTCAAAAGATTTATTTTATTGTTGTATAATAACAAAAGTAATCGAAGTAATGAGAATAATACATCTCTTTCACATATAAGATAAAAATTGTATAGGAAAGCTTCAACAAATTTTTTTTTACGTATAAATATTTATTATGTTTGTAATATATATATCTATATAATTTATTAATTTAATTTTACATTAAATCACAATAATATCCGTTGTTTATTTTAACGAAAATATTGTTAAGATCGATAAAATAAGTATATTTTGTGTCAAACTTATATATTTATGAAAAAATAATAAATTACTGAGACAAAACAGGAGCAAAGAATAATTTAACAAGTATTGAGTATATATTCCATAAAACTCGATGTGTACAAATAAAGAGTTAATTTGAGATACATACAAAATTGAACATGAAATAAAAACAATTCCGTGCATCGCAAATTTTTCATTAATTAGTAACAGATACCCGCGGCGCGATATGAATTTCTCACAAATCTTATTATCCCTTAACTATATTTTATTGCATTTAGAGAGAGTTAGCATCTTCATAAATTATATTTTTGATAAGATAACGCTTATTGGAAATGAACGTTAAAATCTGCTAGTATAATTATTGCCCTAATTTTCATGCATAATTTACAGCTATCAGCAGTGACGCACGTTTTTGCATAATTGCGCAATATTATCCCGGATTATTACGTCAAATTGCAATTTATCAACTAGCATGCAAACGAGCACGCCCTTCACGCATAGCATAAACATTTAAACTCATTCCCGCCATTCTGTTAACACATCCGCAGAAAATTTTAATTATGCCGCTTTTAAGCAAAAAATTAGTTGGTTTTTAAATCAGTAATAAAACGATTAATTAATTAAAAAAATTTAATTATGAGGCATACATCTCGGTTTTTGTTTTCAAATCTCTCTGTTTCTTTATAATAGATTATGTACACAAATTTTTAAAAAATATTTAAATTCTACAATTTACAAAATTTTTTACAATGTAATGTTTTCTATTAATCTCTGTCAAAAATATTACGTAATTTTTAAAGCATGGCTGTGTACTACTGTTATATAATATATTCAATATTAAATATAAAATTTCTTTTGTGTGCATGCATATGACACATTGTTTTTATATACCTATATATTTACTCAAAGTGATCTCGTATGTTATAAAATTTTATGAAGCATATCATTTACTATATATTGTATAAAATGTTTGATCATATTTCTTCTAATGTTATTTGTGATTTATTTCACATTTAATTTTACACGAATAAAAATCATAATAAGAAAGATGTAAAATGAAAATATTACTTTGTTTGAGAAAGTTGGGATTCAGATTCATTTACATTATTGATAACATAAAAAAGTTTCGATACGCGAATACTAAATGCGAATACTGAAGATTTACTAATCCGTGATGACATTTCGCAGATATATCGCTGAAAATTTCACGGAACATGCAGAATTCCGGAATGCCTTGTATTTCACGGTTCTCTTCTCGCCTGCCTAGAAATTATAGACTGCATTTCTAACATGCGGTATGCACGTACCGTCCGTAATGGTATTACTGATTCCACTAAAACTACCTCTACATATGGACAGTATTTTGACGCTTATTAGTTTTTAGACAATTTGCAGTTTCTAATTTGTTATGTGCTCAGTCAAATGTTATGCTAGTTTATATAACACATTCCGCTCATGGTACTCGTGCTAAATTTTTCGCATAAAGATTAACTCTAGTATGTTTTTTTTATTGTTTAAAACAAATATTTATTATATAACTTCACATAAATGAAAGCGAATGGCAAAAGTGACTGGCAGAAAATAAATATTTCTAAGTGGATTATACAATTTGAATAACGTATTATCAAATACGAAAGTAAGAAAAGGAAGGAAGATGAGTGAAAGATTTAACATATAATGTATACCCGGCTTTTTTAATAAGTATACAATAAATTTCTTTTCTCAGGCATTAAATTCTCTCGTGTATTTTCTATTGAATTTTAATAATAAGTGACATTAAATACTCCATTCAGTCGCAATTGAATATTTTACAAACCGAACAAAATGTGTGAAAAAGACCTTTTTGTAAACACGTAAAGATTTTAATGAGATTTTTTAATATTTTTTATTATCTCTTTTATGTAATAAACGAGTTTCATTGTTACATTGATGATATATCACAGTTCTGACTTGAAACTGTCACGATTTTATTCGAAAGAGTTTATCCAGCCTTGCTTGTTTTACATCGTACTCGATTACCTTATTTGAAATGGAACACGTTGTCTCCTGCATATACGTACAAATCTACAAATTGGAATAACAGTTATCAAGCATACATTGTATATAATGTACGCAATGTTTGTTTTATTCTGGGTTGAAACGTTCCCATCGAAATGTTAGCAATTGTCTGCTATTACAACGTCAATCCCCTTAGTCATCTAATATGTCACTATTGGCCATATGAGCCATACAATACAATGAACGGTAACATATAAGGATAAAAGAATGTATTTTTACGTTACTTTTTTAAACATCGATAATGTTATTTAATTCTTGAATTAAATAAATTAGATAACTACATTTTCACTTTCTATGTACATATTGCTGTTTTATTCTAAATTAATATACACTCAACAGCAAAATTAAAGCATCAACTTATCCTGTCCCCCAAAAATAAACAAATTTTAAAAGAGTGTAACTTCGTGAAAAATGATCGTAAAAAAATTTGTTAAAAAGCATTCTAAAGCTTGAAAGCTCTACTTTCGAAAACGGTAATTGATATTTTGATTTGATTAGTTCTTTACGAAGTTATGCGGACACAAATAAAAGTGCGTCAAATCTCAAAATTTTTTACTAACTTTGAGAAGAATTAATCAAATCAAAGTATCAATTACCATTTTCGAAAGTAGAGATTTCAAGCTTTAAAATGCTTTTTCACAAATTTTTTTACGGTCATTTTTGACGAAGTTCTTCACTCTTTTGAAATTTGTCTATTTTTGGGGAGCAGGATAAGTGATGCTTTACTTTTGCTTTGAGTGTATAATACTACACACAATAAAAAACATTGTGTTTTTTTTTTAACTGTCCACTCACATTCTTGTTAATCATTTGTTGAAAATTTTTTAACATGTTCAAGTGTTTAACTTGTAAGTAATTTAATTTGAATAATATAAAATGTATGATTATGTTATTTAAAGATTTTATGTTAAATTGATATTTAACGATTCTTATAGTATATCAAAATGATACAATTTATGAATAAGTGTACAAATAACATAAAAATAATGTGTTTTAAAACGTAAATTTTAAGAAGGTTGTATGTGTGTATAAATAAAATTAATTTAACTGATTTAACATATTCTAAATGTTAATTATACTAAAAACATGTATTTTCACAGTACGTTTATACAAACGTTATCTTTGTTCTTTTTCTTTTATCTTTTTCTTCACAATGTCTATGTTGTTTTTTTAATATATATTCATTTTATAATAAATGAACACAAAAATTTAAGTGGACCATTTAGGACATGTAAAATGTATTATATATGTATATATTTGACACACATTTTCCAACAGTTGTTCGGAGCTACAATAATATGAACTATGAAAATTAATAACCATCTCTTGGCAGTTATAAAAAGCAATTTTATTTCTCCACGAAATGTTATGTCACGACTACATTCTGCATTTTGACAATAACAAACTGAACAAATTGAGTAATAAATCGCGATGCAATCAAGTCGGACGGACAGTTATATGGCTTGCTTATTTGTTAAATTCATAGTATAATTTCTCCCAAACAACGAGTAAAACATATTATGTAATAAGACCATGTAGAGTTCGATTACATTACGTAAATTTTCTTGTGAACGCAAGAAATGAAAATTAATAAAATTCAAAAAAAAAGGTTCTTATTTTTTGCAATTTTTTTATATCATGGAAAAAATTAATACTCTGAATGCAAATATACTAAACTTATAATTACAATCTCGAGCTATGATTTTTAAATAACGTCTCAATAATAATATAAAAAATTGTTCGAATATATATATATATCTTGCAACTTTCTTTCAGACTCCTGAGTATTATGTGCATATATCGGAAACTACATACATATACCTATACAGGACATCCCGAGATATATCGGTCCAAACTTGGCAAACGTATTCTATTCCACCTTTGTGAAAAATTGACACGTAGCGTTAAAAGTTCCATAGCTCGCGCGATGGTACCTGACTGCTATGACTGTATAGAAAAGAGCACAAAATCGACCAAGAATTTTGAACTGACGCGACGAGCGGAACGTTCGCCACGCCATTGATAACTTGAAAGAGCACTGTGTTTTATCACGATGAAATCTTATGCACGTAATCACAGTATAAACAGAAATTGTAAATTCACTTCTCTTAATATGTGATCAATATTCTCACGTATATATAAATTGTATAACCAATAATATGGCGATTATATATAGTCATGTTACGGTATGATTAGTTTATTACCATCTGTTATAAATACATAAAAAAAAACACAGCTTTTGCTGCAACCAAAAAATAGGATAAAGTAAGGAAATAGAGTAAAATTAAAGATAAAAAAAGATTAAATCAGATTAGCTATATTTTATAGCAAATCGGATATCTCATACTAACAAGTATTAAAGATTAAACGGAAAGAACGATTTTGCTGAAGCATCTAAAAATTTAGCTAGATATAAATTTGAAAATAATTTTGTTAGATTATCAAAATAATTACGTAAAAAACTCAAGCAATGCTGCGCAATGTTTTAACATTCTAAAAACCAGTTTGAACATCCTACATAATTTTGATAGTCTAACAAAATGATTTTCAGATTTAGCTGAATTAAATACCTAAATAAATTTTTAGATGTTTTAACAAAACCATACTTTTCGTGTGCTATATAAAATACCGAAGAATACATACATGTATGTAATATTGACTACTTTGCTAGATACAGTTATTTCCAGAAATTTCTAAACATTTCTCATCATATATTCATTACAAAATTGTGTTAGTTTCTACTATTCAAATGAAAGCTCACCCACAATCAATAATATGGTCGATTGTGAGCCACTTAGATCAAAGCTATGGGAGCGAACCTATTGTTCTTACTAATACTATGATACAACCCGTACCGACAGCTCGACACATCATTTCCAGTACATCATCCGCGCGTGTATACTGCCCATGTATCCGCGTGTAACTCCATTACCGGGGATCGCACGCCGCAGAATATCAAAAACATACTTCGTGCGATGCGTACGATTTATCAAGAGCACCGAAAACGAGAATTTATCGCCGCCATAAAACTGCCTCGAGAGAACACCATTCTCTCAGATGAGCAAGAAAACGGCTGTTGCTCATTAAAATTTTTATACCGCTATATATAACTTGTGTACGTAGCACGCCCTTGGCGATACGCTCAGAATACATTCGCGCATTTGTCGTTAATATTACTCGAAATTATTGCACGTAGCTGCCGATGAAAATCGGGTAACGAGTCGGGACACACGTCCCAGATCCAATTTTTACACGTTTCAACTTCGACGATGTGTCCGCGCCGTTCATACACATTTCAATGTTTTCCGTTCTTGCCAATGGCAATATTTCGTTCTGTAAAACTTTATTTGAAACACGGAAACGTAATTTTTATGAACCCGTCTCGGAAATACATGGCGAAAAAAGAATTGATTAATTATCGATATCTTCTAAAATTGTCCGTTCCATAACAGAAATTATAGTCCATCGGATAAAACAATATCAATGTTAACATAAAAGTGTAAATTTTTTATGGAAATTTAAAAAATGGAAATATAATTATCTATTAATAATTAATTTATTACTATTAATAATTACCTATTAATTTTACCGGGTGACAAAGCCAATATTTATACACATTGATTATTATTCACGTTATAAATAAATTATTATACCACACACACACACACACACACACACAGAGAAAAGGTTTCTTTAAATCAAACTTTATGCATTGAAATAGTCCAATCAAATAAATATTTAAATTAAGAATATGATTATTATTATTAAAACTAAATTTTTTTTACTAAAAAAATGTTTCATTTAAAATTAAATTTGTTTCAATGAAACAAATGTAAATAAAACTCTCGAGTCTAAACAAATCTTTTTCTCTGTATATACAATTAATAATTCTTGAATAGTTTTATATACGTGGTACCTATATGGATGAAATTTTTACGAAAGATCCGTTAAATTGAGAGTGGTTCACGTATATTTGTTTTTAAAACACAATATTGACATTTCATAACGTGAATATCGTTTACAAGAAATTAAATGTAAAATAGGTCTTGCCTCATAAACGACAAGAGCGTAAGAAATGCGCAAGGCACAGTAGAACGAATCGAGTATCGCTCCGACATCGGAGAAAGTAGAATAAGTCAAGCCTAGCCGATATGTGTAAAGCACGAGAACGGTATAGCGAATCGAAATAAAAACTGACCTGAGCATAACTTTCAGGCGCAAAATATCCAAGTATATATCAGAATCATAAAAAAGTTGTGTTTCTTCTTCTATTAGTATACACTGAAAAAATGACGTTGTTTCAATAGCATTATTTTTATTGAAAATAATTTGAATTAACAACATAGTAATAATTAAATAAATAAACAACAGTAATAATGAAACAAATAAAATGTTATTAATTAAGAACATAAATATTTTTTTCATTAATGTTATTGAATTAACAAACAAATTTTCAATTAAAATAATGCTGTTAATGCCACATCATTTTTTTGGTATAAAAATCATGTAGCCGAAAATTAAGAAATTTTTAATATTTTAAAAATAAACCATATTGCGAGAATGTTTTATACCAGTGTTGCACACACAAAACTGAAAATTAGAAAAATTAAGGAATTGTCAGAGAAATTGAAAACAGTCAAGGAAATCAAGGAAGAAATAGGGAATTCTGTAAAATTTTCTGAAAATTGACTTAAAATTCTTGGTATTAAAGAAGTTTAATATATTGCATGTACATTATGCAGTTTTGAAAAATACTACTAATTTAACAACGAAAAACGCAAAAAAAATGTCAACAATATTAATAATAATTCACATCATTATGTTAAATTGATCTTTTAATAAAGTATTTAATGATTTCCAATAAATCACGGCACTTATATAATATATCATCGAACAAATCGGAATGGATTTCGATCGGAATCATTTCTTAGGTTTTCATTACGTTTTCTAAGGAAAACGGAATAATTTCGATTCATTCCGAAATATTCCAAGATAGGGGTGCTCAGAAAATATTAAAATATTATAAAATATTGTCGGAAGTGTTTAGACAAATTATTTTTTTCTCAACTTTGTCTGGAAAAGTTATTAGACAAAAACAGGAAAAAAAATGCAATAAGTAACATCTGCTAATAAAAAAAAATTATTAAAATAATAACCTCGATAATAACATTAATTTTGATACACATTCGCGAAACGTTCGATACTTATAAAAATTAGAGACGAATAACGCGGATTTCGTTCATCATCTTGCTAATTCTGTATATGTTTTCTTGCGAATCCACGGTGCATGTACAAGCGTGATGAGATCTCCGCTTGTCAGAATCCGCGGTACATGAAATATCGGTTAGCGAACGGTGTAACTGTCAATGACGTCATGCGATGGCACGATTTACGATTTGTACGCACAATGTATCGAATTATTTTGTTGATTCAACGAAACGGTTGGCTTTCTATGTCTTCCTCTTTCTCTCTCGTGCTTGCTCTGATTCGAGTATTGACGTTTCCGTCATTTTATACGCTGCATTAGTTTGATAGACAACATCGTCTCTTCGCGGTCACATGCTTTACACGATTAATTGATGCGAACGTAAGCCACACAGAAATATAAAAACATTATACCGATGCTGATACGTGACATTCTATTACACGCTGCATGATACGCATGAATATATCCGGCTTTTCCCCTGGCAAAAGGATCGCGTTTTTTCACATTGCACGCTAAGTCTATTCCGCGTTTTCACGGGTAAGCTGTCCCACCGCTACATATTCCTGACGGTATTGTTATTCATCGTCCGGATTTTTACGCGTCGTTAGTACGTTTTACTCAGCAAGCGCCAACGCAAGTCGACCGTTTAATATTTTGTGTCGTTGTTGTTTGGTGGTATGATGGTTGATGCGTTAAACCCTGCCGAGTGTCGAATATACAACGGACTGTATATTGGCTCGTATCGCTTTGGGTTACAAAAGCGTGTTTTTACATTTTTACGCATGTGCTCTTTGGTATTGTTGCCCCAGTAACGTGGTTTATGCATATTTTTTCAGGATTTTTAACGCGACTGTCCATCGAAATTTTAATAGCGCGATTTACGGTTGCTCGGTAAAAAAATTGCTCGTTTGATTGAAATGTTTTTATACCTCTCTCTTTGCATTCATCATCGATTATTATACAAATAATTTTGCTCCATGTGATGGAACATTTATAAATATTATATATTGAATCGTGAAAATTCCATACCGCCTGTTTTTTAATTTGACTTCTTTTTAGTTTACTGCTTTGAAATTTGATATTTTCCACGTTATTGTGAGATTATATATATCTTTATGCATATTTTGCAATATAATCTTCTTTTTTTCTGAAAGAGGATAATTTTAAATTAATATAAATAATATTTATCTTATAATAAAAATATTTTTATTTACATTTACGTAAAAGTGACAGCGTAAATAATAAACGGAATAATAATCACATACTTTTAGTATATAAGTTTAATATATAAGTTAATAAATAAATTTTAGTATATAAGATGAAAAAGTTCGCGTGTATAAATGAATAGCACTACTCGATTATATGCCAATATACTATATATATATATATATATATATATATCTACCCGATTCTGACTTTCTAAGAAAAGTCACCAATGAAGGGTTATGAAAATATCCGCCAAGTGCACGCTTGAATGTGCAAGTGAAGTACATGCAACTCGGAAATTTTGAAAAATGAGCGGTTTGTGAAATATTGATCCAGTGGGCCGATTAATAAATCACGACGACAAATAGCGCGGTGGATGACGCGAGTGCTAAATCGTAAGACTTTTACGATTTTCCGTGCAGCAGCGCGCGGCAGGAGAGCGAAAGAGGGAGAGAGAGAGAGAGAGAGAGAGAACCGCGAAAATCGGGCGTGTCTTGATGCGAAAAATCGGTGTCAGAATTTATGATAGAAATTACAAGGGCGGAAAGCAGCACACAACTCGCCGTATTCGTCTGAAAAATTGCGCTCGCGTCGTATCAGGTTCAATAAGTCAAAGATACGTGCGCGCGTGAGTCACGATGCGTAAATCGACGCGAAACGTATAGGACACCCATCATCCGCAAAAATCGTATCTCGATACGGCGTGAAATTCGGTAATTCTTTTTTCGTTAGAGCTCGCTGGTCGAAAAATGTCGGAAACGCGTGCGATGAGACTCCGCGCGCGGAAAGAACTCGCAACACGCACCGCATTACCTTTCATTCGTTTCATGCGAGCGTCCTAATAAAAATGCGACTTCGTAAAAATCCACGAAGAGAACTGCGTGTTGCACATAAATTATGGCGGTGCGGAAATATAATTTAAATCATACTCTGAAAGGTGAAACGAAAATATAATGAGTACGCCGAGCGAGTGAATTAGATTTTAATATCACCTAGATAAGAGCGTCGAATGTTAAGCATTGAGTTTTCTCTTTGCTTAGCTGTATATATAAGTAAGATTCCATTGATCAATACTTTAAAAATTTATTCATTTCTCTGTAGGGATCGCCTTATTTTAATCATATCTATCAAGTTTTAATCAATTTCCGTGAGACTTTTTGCTGATTTATGAGATTAATTTCTTTTTATAAATATTTTTGTTACTTTTTGTTTGAAATATCTTTGTATAACTTGCAACATCTAATATCTGTATAGCTAAATTATGCAAGTAATGTTGTTATTCTTTTTGTGAGACATAAATTTTTTTAGCGTTGTTATATAACCCTGTCACGAGTGACACAATTGAAAATTCTTAAAAAGTGTATTTTAGCATTACATTTTCCATTTTAGTAATTGCTCTCCGCTATTTTCTAAGTCTTGATTCATCGTACAAAAAATGTTGTTTACACTAGCAATTAGTGTGCTAGTTTTCTATAGCAAACCACAGTTTTCTAGTAAAAAGTATAATTCTATAAATTTTACTTTTTTAACTGCTAGTCTTCTCACAAAAATACATATATAATTTGTAGACTTATATTTTTTAATTGCTAATTTTTCTAGTTCGTTAGAAAATTAGCACGCTATTTGCTCGTAAAAAAACACATATAAATTAGGCTTTGGAAACATCGCGAAATTTTATTATTAGTTCAGCGTAAATGTATATAATATATATATTGCCATAAAATACCATAGATTCTTTACAGAGCACGTATTATTCGTATGATGTAATATCTCGCAAATTAGCGGTTGAATTTCAAAATATTTTAAAATATTTAACAACCTAGATTTTTAAACAATAACAATTTATATAATAATTAGACTTTTTATTATCGAAATGGAATTTAAAGCTCACCTATACGTTGTATGCAGATTTATGTAATAAAATAATTTTGATGAAATAGACTTTTACTTGCATTTTTGGTGCACTAATATTTGATTCGAAACAGTTTTTGCGATAATGCATTATATTGCGAAATTGAAAATACATAGGTGCAAATGCACAGTAATTTACAAGCCATAATAAAATTCGAGCTAAAAAAATGATGAATACTATTTAAATGGAATTTTGATAAATCGTTCAGTAGATAAACTTGAAGAGAGGCAATGATTAATTCTATCAGGTTTTCGATCTTGTCGGAATATTACAAGATTGAAAATTGGTGGTACATCTCTTTGAAGTAACTTCCTTTAATCTACGATCTAGAAATTGCTAAATAAGAAATTTTTACTTAATCGGCAAACCAATGGAATAAAAACGCTAGTGCAAAAGCGCAAACGCTCGATGAAAGACGCTTCTCATTACTATATAGATATCACAACACATTCTTATTTGATCTACCGTGTACGACCCATTCACCTCAAGCGCGATTCCCACAGGTTTAATGCAACGTCTGGAATCCTCTTTTTAAGACTCTCAACCACAGACGTAAACACCATCTTGTGTCACTCAAACTGTAATCTTGCAGACTCGGTTATAGCCTCGCGGTTTCTATGCACCGCAGCGTGTTGGTTTATGTCTGCTTTCTCCTTCTTCTTTTTCCTTCTATACGATCGAATCGAGAGGAATCTTCGAGTCGAGAAAATCTTTCCGCTCTGAGAAAACAAACATTCAACTATCCATCTCTCTTTACATTTAAGTAAATAATATTAGAAGCCAGGTGCGTTGCACGCATAGTTTCTAACTGAATTATAAAATATAAATCGCGCCTATCTCAATTGCACGGTGTATTTTTTAAATTAATTTAGATTAAGTGTAACTTTTATTCATGGTGGAGATTTTTAGAGAAATTAAATTTAACGTTTCTATTCATTTTTATTACTGATGATAAAGAAACTTTTAATTATAATTTATAAAAAAAGCTTTTAAAAAAGTCAAAAACATAAACTTTCTAATAAGTGTGCAAGGAGGATCACAATAAAGTACATTTTTTTAATAAAATTATACTTATAAAATATTTTTCGTAATAACAAAAACAATAATATACGTATATGATTTTATAACAAACGTATCATATACTTAACATAAATTATTATTTCGAATGCACTTTTTATGTTGGGAAGTAGATAATTAAGTAAAAATTCGAGATATTTTCGATAAGAAGGAGCCAGTTGACCAATTTGCTTACACAGATCTTAAAATCCGTGATTGCGAAATCAAAGTAAGTACCGCGGCCGGTATCAATTAAATTATGACGTGCGTAACTTTTGCAATTACGTCGCCGGCCGCAGGCAGGCGGATTCGATAGTGCTGCAGCTCGCCAAACTAATTGCAGTCCTCCCGCTTCCGTTCTCTGCGCGCGACGGAGTCGCGTACGTGCACCGCTTCCGCATTAATCCAGTCTATTACTACCGTTGAAATTAACATCTAAATCTAAGCATTACATTCTGATTGTAGAAGCATGTCGTCTAATTAGTTGCGTGTAATAAATTATTTTACCATTGAATTAATAGCAAACCAATTATTGTTTGCTATTAATTCATTTGCGTATGTTAGAAAACTGTATAACGTTAATTTAATTTAAAAATAATATTATAATATAATACAATATAATACTAATATAACAATTGTAATATAATTTGAATATACATGTCTCATATTTTACAATGTAACATATTTTTAAGATATACGTAGCTATAATTCTTTAAAAATCAATCACGAAATTTGAATAAAACACATATCTTTATTATATTTCGTATTATTTACGAATATTAATTATATATTTTATTTAATTTCTGTCTTAAACTTTATACACCAAATTTTAATTATTAACCCAGATTGCCACTTGCTGAAAATTTCGCTCTGGGTTAACGTACAATCTGCGTTTCACCGCAAACTCGTGATGGACAAATGGATATCTTAAATATTTAGAGACGCGATCTTAATTATTCGCCACATTCCAGCAACGCGTTACATTTGCCACACGAGATTACACGTATGCAGTCGGACGCAGTAATGGTATCTGGGTTGCATTTGCAAGAATACTGCGTGACACGCGAGTTTCAAACAATCCTTTTTATTCTTTCCAGCGTGAAGCGGTTATGATAAGATTAATTACGATTTAATTGCGTCGTCGAAAGGACACGAATTTTAAGCGTCGCACGGGAAATTTGATCCTTGCATACAAATACCGAATGTCGCTAATATGCCCGGCTATACAATCACAACACAAAACAGTCGGCATTGTTGCAAACGCTGTAGCAGCGTTGCTCGAAATTCAGTGAATTCACACAAACCGAATTCCAGTTCGGCCACGCAAGCTGACTGTACGATTTTCCAAACAACACCGCTTAACTTTCAGGACGGTGGATGACTCGCGAATTATGGATATTCGCCAAAAGTGTTTTGCATCACGCGCAAGCGAATACACGTAACGGTTGAGCGAGCGCAATGTATTCGCAATATATCGGCTCGCGCTACGTTACTATTGCCATTGCAATTTTTTAGAACGCGCCAGAGGATCGTAATCGTAGGAGCTCGCAGCTCGCCGAGCACAGAATTCACGATATAATGTTTGGAAATTCAGAAGAAGCAGCGAAACGTGGGGAAAGATGAGAAATCCGCGAACTGCGTTGACTTATCGAAAATAATTTTAATAAATAGTTAAAAATATATAGAACAATTATGAATTTTATAGTATACTCAAAATAAAAAATATAGGATTACATGTTTGAGTGACTGAATTTAATTTCGATTGAGAAAGGAAAACGTGTTACAATTTAAAATATTAAATCAATGCATATATACTATGTATATAAATACCTTTTTGACAACATAACTTGCAACTTGACAGCATGAATTAAATGCATACATATATAATTATATAGATGTATTATTATATTAATTATATGTAATTATAAATTCTACAACAAGATAATATGAAGTAGGATTTGAAACAATTTCTATATTATTACAACTCTATTCTCTGGAAAAGTATAATAAACGCCAAGGAAATGTTTGAAACAACAAAATGAAATAAATAAAATGCAGCAAATGGACGCGGATCATAAAGCAAGTCTCATGTTTAACGTCGATGAGATAGCTGTTAGCGAAATAGCGTACTAGAATACTCTAATCGACGACATAAAGTCACAGAAGATTACGGTCGTGACTTTCGACAACTATGAGTGGTAATCTGCGCATATCGTAGAACTTTCGCCCTTAGGATATGCGAGAATTCACAGGGTGACCAGACAGAGGTCGAGGGCCGTGTTTTCCGAACCAAGCTGTTGCATTATCGTACAATTTGACCATGCAATATTTACGGCGAAAAACGGTTGGAAAACCGTCCCACATGCACATCTACAAAATGGAGACGTACGCTATGCACGTCGTGGCTTGGATGCCGTTATTAAAGCCGGTTGGCGAAAAGCGCGTTTTCACGATGCCAAATTAACGTTACGTCGGCCGCCATTGCGAAAAGAAACACGTATCTAATATCCGGGGTTTTATTATCCATCGATACACAACGCGGGATCGCCGCGCCGAGCGCCGATTTCTAGAGCATGTGAAAGGCCGGCGGCATTCGAACTAGGAATGGCAAACGTAAAATTTCTGATCGCTTTTTTACAACCGCTAACCTACGGCTTGTATAATATCAGAAATTAACTTTTTAATTGCTCCAAGCGATATACTCGTTTACAATTTGCCATACGTGCAATAACAGATACACTACAGTATTGAAATATATTGAAATTCCATATATTTTTCTTTACATTTATGTGGTATATAATATTTTTACATTTGACACACACACACACACACACACAATCCATTTTTATTCTGTTTTCTAAATTAATTAAAATTTGTTTTTTTAATATTATAATACTACATGAAATTGAATTAAATTATATGAATTGATAATATTAAAAATAAAAGAGTCGACTCAGAATCTTACAATTAGTGTGGAAATGAAATTTATTAGAATGTTAACATGAGAGAAACATTTAGTAAACGTTTGAATCTTAAATTTTTAAGGTCATTTTCAGTACAATTCTGGAGACAGTTTTAACTGACAAATTAAATAAAGTTAAGAGTCATAAGCAAATGTATTCCATCTGTATGAAGTAAATAGTAAATATATCAATTAGAGTATATCGATGATAATTCGAAATTAGTTCTTTAACGAATCTACGATACACAGAGTAAGAAGTAAGAGTAAGGAATTGATCAATCATAGTCGATTATTCTTTTCACATTCGATTGTGATTGGTCAATTTCATCATCACTCTAACCTCTTACTCCATGTATTGTAGGCGACGGATAAGGTATGATGATCTAAAAACTGATGGTCGAAAATTTTAAGTCGAAATGCTTACCATTTCTTTTATATTAATATTATATATTCTAATAAATTTTATTTACACCCTAAGATCCTGTCAGTTCTTTACAGGCATTTTTAATATTATCAATTCATCCGTTTTTACAGTCTATTCCGATAACTGGGAGGACGAATAGTTTTCATATTTGATAAAAATATATTTAATAGAAATAGAATTGCGAATAAAATCATAAAACTTCCATTTACATCTCTACTTAAATCAAGTTGCAATATCCGTGTTTCATGCTAATATTAACAGAGCTTGCAGCGTACATATATCCATTTAATTCCAATTTGATTGGTGCATTAGCAATGCCATTAGAATTTAGAATCAATCATTGTTCCAAGACTACCGCATTTGTATTAGTTACGTGATCAGGAGATTTTGAAAAATAAAATAATGTGATTAACGCGGTCGAGAATGCACAAACTAATTCATTCTAATGTAATGTACCGAACGCCACAAAAACATGAGATTAGTGCTCAACGAGCTTACCGCGGGAAAATAAACATGACACCAACAGTAGTGGTACAAAAATATTTCACCTTTTGTTTTTATTTTTTCTTTTTTTATAAAATATATTCATAATTAATTGTTTTTAACTTTGTAAACGGTGATTTTTTTAAACAAATAAATATTTCATCCTTGGTTTTTTTAACGAAAATATTATAATATCTATAATTCAAATATTGTATAAATGAAGTGAAATATATATGTATGTTCTTCTTAACATTTTTACAGGGAAATGCGTAGAGCTAACAAGTTTTTAATTTTTATTTGATTTTTAACCGATACTTCAGCAGAGTTCATCAGTTTATTTAATTAAATAAGAGAAATCCTATTTTTCGATCAAAGCACGTCTTAGTGCTCAACTATTTCTGTGTAAATTTATATGTATATTTACATATCTGATTTCGCAAACCGCGTGCCGGAATCTTTAATTCAATTTATTTGTTTATTATTTGAGATGTAAAATATTGAAAAAGATATGAAACAGATGTGATTTACATATATGAGTTCACACATGCACGCGTGCACATAACACACACGCGTGCGCGCTGTAACGAATCTGTAGATGAAATCCATCAAAACTTTTTATTTGCACGTAATGTGTTACGGATACATGCACATACGTGCGTCCAGTTTTATTACCATTTTTATGAAAAAAATGATAATGATGTTATATGAATCTGTCAAAAATATTATTAGTTTATTAGTCCACACACATAGTAGCATGCACATATGTCCCATGTAATAAACACAAAACTGTTTTATAGTCAACATACATAAATGGAAATGCGGTACGTCACGTTATGGAAATTAGATAAAAGCATATATAAAAACTTAATGAAATCAACACGCAATTTTTTCTGGAAAATACCGTATTAAAGGAAAATTATATTAGCCAGCGAAATATTTGGTTCTGCGAAACACAGAGAGAGAATTGAGATTAACGAACTTCATATATTTTAAATAAGGATCGTTAGTCTCTCCGTCGGGTTGTTTAACGTTAATCTTACCGTAGGCGTTGCTCGGCTCCATTCTCATTATCGTAGAATCCTTTCTCCTCCCTCCTCTTCACTCTCTCTCTCTCTCTCTCTCTCTCTCCCCCTCATTGGCGCTAGAAAGTGAAATAAATCTCACGTATACGCAGAGTGACATGCGAACAGCGAGTTCCGTAGTCGAAATATTCGTAGTCGTGGAAAACCGACAACGAGCAAGCGGAGAAATCTGTCGCTGAATTTGGGCATGCCAGTTCATAAAAGCGGACTGCCGGTCGGTCGGTCGAATTGAATTATGCGACGTGACACGACGAAATATACTCGACGCTTTTTCCATGGCGGGAACGATACGGCGCGGGCGGCGCGACAATTTATTAAATTTCACACGCGCCCTCGACAAGGCGTGTCATCGGCAGATACGGCCTTCCCTGGTCGCCCGCGTGTGCAAATCCGTCGAAGATTATGCGCGGAACACGCGTGACGTTTTTCACGGGCCGGCTGCCGAAAATTGCGACTCGTCCATCGCTCCCCCGTTCGACACCGAAAATAATTTCCTGGTTAGGGAGAATAGCTTGGTAATTGGGGATGATCGGATTTATCGAGCCTCTCCTACCGCGAATATCGCAGAGTGTATTTTGGTAATTTTCTCCTTCTTTTTTTTTACTCGAACAATGTCTGCGTGCTCCGTTCCGTGCCACTTTCCTATCACAAGTGTACCAAAAGTAATCAAATCAAGATCGTTCTGGGAATCATTCCCTTGTCACATTTTGAAAAGATACAATATCTCTGATTTAACGCCAAGAGCACGTTTTAAAGCGGTGAACAAAGATTTGTCCAGTCCTCCAGCAGGCGGTCCCTCATTCGTCGTACAAGCAACGTTCGTTTTGGACAGACAGGAGGAAACTTAGAGGACCAAAGCATTCCGTGCGTACGTGGCGTCCGTGAAAGAGGTAGCACGTATGATAACTTTTCCAGTTATCACCAGATGCTGGCAGTAATTTATTTCCCATACGCTCTCTTTCTCTGTCTCACTTTTGCCCGCATCTTGCACGTTCTCCAAGATAGTCTGCAGAAGTCTGTCTACAAGAGAGGCATAACTGCAAGTAGAATGTTATATATATCGTATATATTATATATATGTGTATATATATATATATATTGAGAGCACAACGTAAGTGTCACGGTTCTTTATATCGCTTTTATGTTCCTTCGTGTCGCGCCGAAAATCCCAGCATACGTGAAATGTGCTGAATACATCATCGTTATCGCGATCTCCAATTTTGTTTTATCCTACGACGAGAATTAAAGTAAATGGTAATGTGATTTTAAATATTTCATATAATCATAATTCTATATCGTCTATTCAGAATTCAATAATCCCTGGTGCTTTTCTCCTTACTTAAAAATTTTCAGATTGTAATAACAATAATACTGCAGAATTTCCTTGCAATAATATACTGTCAAAACATATTTTTCATTAAACAAATTGCTTCCGATAATCACGCGTCAAGCTTTTGAAATGTAAAAACTGTGAATTGTTGAGCACATATACATTGTTTGTGTTTGCTCCATGTTTACCAATCTCGAAAAATGATCCTTAAAAAAACGCATAGGTACGATAATGTATTCTGCTACGCGTAAAAATTATGCGAATGTGTGTATATGTATATATATGTACGTGAATGATTGAGTTCAAAATTGTCGAAGCTTAAAACTCACAAGAGTGGCAAGTACATTGTTCGTTCGTTACATTAATGTACACATCGTGTACATATGCGACGACATTAATTTGGACGTTTCTGCCGTGTCGTAATATTGACCGCTAGGATATAGAATGTAAAATCACTATGAAAATTGAAATATATCATGATCGTGATGTGTGCAGAATTGCAAATGAATATAAAGAGTGCTGCATTATATTAAAAATTATCCCTGCCATAATTATGCGATTACAAAATAATAATCGTCCTTTTCAAACTTTTATTATAATAAATATAAATTTTAAATTTATTGTAATAAATTAAAATAAATTTAATAAAAATATCATAATATGTCGCATTAGAAGAACTTTAAAGGGAAGGGAGAAAAGTTATATATTAAAAAACTTACTAGGAAAATTATATACACAATATATTATATTAATATAATTACAACTACTTAATTATAAGCAGTTCTTAGCGACAAATTTAAGCGGCCTTATATATGCATTTAGCAACTTTCTTCTCTGTATACATATACATATATTACCTAAACACCACACTGTAAATCGAAGCGTGTAAAAAGTGACTACAATATATGTATATGATTATTTTTTCGTGTAAAAGTGATATTATATTATGTTACACTTTTAAAAGTGCAAGTCCATTTTTGTATGCAGTAAAGTGTGTTATTTTCACGGAAAATCAATCACACATCTATTGTATTCTTTTATACATATGAATTTGTAGTGTAGAAATACAGTAAAGTTCATAATATTTATTATTATCACGATAGGTATCTTAATAATGTAACGTATGTTACAGTACATTGTGTAACAGTGGAGGATAGTTGTTTATAGCGCGGCCGTGCGAAGCGCCCGTGCCGACCTATAAACAAATATGCCCCCACTCGCTACACATAGAATTTTTCATTACGAGTGCTCGTCATAATGTGCCCTATACAGCAACGTTTTTTGCGCAGAAGAGTGGGATTAGAGAAATAACTCAATCAACGGCTTGAGGTTACCTTTTGACGACCTGGGCTCTCATGACGCGCGTTATTGCGACGCGTGACGACGCCGTAGACGCAGGCGCCCGGAGACCGGTCGAGCAACGCCATTCTCGCGTGCATTGCATCATCAATTTTTGAAAGTGTTGCCGACTTTGACTGTGCATAAGTACGACTGGCCACGTTTATCCGGTCACTCCGGAACCTGGGCCATTTAAATTTAGAAGAAGAAGAAGAAGAAGAACGGCTTGAGGTATTGGCTATTTACCGCACGCAAAAGCGTTGCGGTATAGGGCACATTACGTGCACGCGTGATGAAAAATATGTTTTGTTACATCTTATTAATGTTATACGCTAATTATGAACGCTGACAACAAAAGTATGATTATTGAAATTCGCGACGTCGCGTTGTGACGGCGAATGTCGCAGCATACAGCCGACGTACCCACGAGTCTGCAAATTACAAAATTCGCAAATTAATGATCCGGCATTTGATTATACCGCTGTCACGATTATATCGCGATTACTTGCCACCTGAGTGACATTTGACGCAGTCGACGCGCTGCGATAAAATCCACGGATGGTACATGTTTAATTAAATGTCCCAATACGATCGACGTGTGATGCTGTGCGTTTTCCGTTGTTGTCAAATTATGTTGCCATTTAATATCCCAATTTTAACTCTGATTCCGCCAATATCATTACAATTGTATGAAATTCCCTCTTATTGGGTAATAATGAAAATCCTATAAATTATGACAAATTTTAACGTATATATTACACCACGATTACAAAATGACAAATGTGGATTGAAGATGCGAGAAGATGTAAGAACGAAAAGTGATATTTATACTGTCATATTGGTCTCTTTCCCTCCCCCACCCTCTCTCTCTCTCTCTCTCTCTCTCTCTCT
>NW_017276028.1:247315-259727 GCF_001594065.2 Cyphomyrmex costatus
CTCTCTCTCTCTCTCTCTCTCTCTGTATATTTCTTTTTTATATTTTTCATTTTTTATAATTGTATATTTTAATTATTTCTACCATAATTATATCTACAACTTTTTTACCTTACTTGGTGTATATATTTGTGATGCAATGTGTAACTGCAATAAAATAAAATAATTTGTCAGATTGATTTCCGAAGTGAAGAAGTGGAGAATTCACCGATTATATTCTCTTCGAAGAATGATTTTCTTTTTATTTGAGAAATTCGACTTTGCATTAATCCTTGTGGAAAGGTTCCATGAACTTTTCTCGTATCTAACCAGTCGACATTAGTCATAAAACTGAAGGGAGAAGAAGGGGAATCGGACAAATCTCCGTCGAATGGGAATCGTAGAAACGAGGGAGAAGTACACACGTAAAGGGTCCGTTCTGATCCGATCATAATATGTCCTCATAAAAAGATCGAAAAGAGGAGAGAAAATAACAGACGCAAAATCTGCGGATGTCAATAATTATTTTACGATGCTAAATTATTATTGTTGCATTAGTCGTGACTTTCTATTTTATAATTTATAATTTTTAGTAAGAATGTATATATACTGTGTATATACTATAAAAAGTGCAATATTGAAAATGTTTACGTTAAAAACATTTTTGCAAAACAAACATTTAATAAAGTTTAAAATTAAAACATCTTTAAGTATTTAAAAAACGAAGAGACAAGAATAAGACATTTTAACCTTAAAATTAAACATTTCTTTTTTAAATATGATTATTTAATTTATACATGTATACATGCACTATTTTATATACACTACAAAAATTTTAACATGTTTTATGTTTTTGCTAACGATTTCATTTTTAATATATAAAATATTAATTTATAATATGATATTTCGCTTATTTTCGGTTTTAAGAAATATTCAGTAAAGTTGTAAAATATATAATACAGTAAATAATAAAAATAATAATACAGTAAAAAATAATAATACAGTAATTAAAAATAAATTTCTTACATGTCGATTAAAAGACACCGATAAACATTTAGATATCGTGACTTATATTAACGCCTAACTTTCATCCTATATATTTAATAATATATAGGAAATTTTGAATCTATAAAAGAAAGAAAAAGTAATTGTTGTACAATAATTATATGGTTTAGTTAGTAATACAGACGGCTTTAGGATTCTCTTAAACACAAGTCTTTAATTAAGATACTTGAAGAACTATCGACAGCATGCCAAGAGGATTCTGTTATCAAAACCAGAGAAGATTAAGTTTGAAGAAGTGCAAAATCTGAGAAACCTAAGATATTTTACTAATTTAAATAAAAATATGTAATAATAAATTAAAAAATATAATGCATGCAAACTGTATTCATATATATTATATAAATATTTTTTTTATTTTATTCTTTATATTACAAAATTTTCATAAGTGAAAGTGAACTGAAACTTTTGAGCAGTAATTTATACCATATATACATTTTTACACAGTAGATATATCTCAATATTAAAATTTTATTATTTAAAATCCTTGGCAGAAAGTAGTTTAGAAATGTTTAACACAAGGTTAATTTAATTTGCAACATTATGCGTTTTTCTCCCATTGATGTACTATCTTTTTATATATAGTTCCTTATTCTGAACTTAGGTATCTTATAAGAATAATAATTAATATTAAAATGTCAGATTTTTCGCGTATATTATACACATAACAAAAAAGAAATAAATTTTTTTAATTATGTTAGGAGTTAAATTAAAATTTAAAGAAACTGTCGACTTTTTCACTGCGCTAAATTTTCCTGGAGAACATCTACATTCTTATAAGCCACGATAAAACTACATATTAGCCAGTGAAAAGCGATAAACTGTTGAGTACATACCAGAGTTTATCAAATCGTATTTAAACATGAACAATTTAATAATTGATGTGTCGAAAAAAAATAAACATTATAAATCTATTCCACTATTCTTAAAATAGTTCTTTTCTATAAAGAATAACCATCTTTGACCACAATTTATAAAATATGTAGTAATATATTTAGGTAAATGTATTATTATTAAATTAAATCTACATCTCGAAGTATCGAATAAAAGAATTATTTTCGACGTCAGTTTGGAATAATAATATTATATTTTAGATATATTAATTACACCTTAAAATAAAATATTACAAACTAAATTATACATCATAATTAATATTTTCATTTTTCTCTGTAGTGTACATGTTTTTTCACGATTTGGGCATTATTGTTCGTAACATCAATAAAGTTTATATCGAATTTGAATACTAGAAAGCAGATCGAAATCGTAGATTAACAAGTTCGAAAGCTGGTAAGCTGAAAAAGCCGTATGCGTCAAATAACTAAAAGGATACTTCTTTTCGCTCTTTTCATCTTGATTATTCTTTTTCTTGTCCTTGTATTGAGAATGGAAAACTCCAGCGAATACAAACGCAAAAGAAAGAAGCACGAAGGACATTGAATGGAAATGGAAAAGTTTTAGTAAGCACAGCGTGACTATAACCGTAGGCGTCGATTAGGTCGCAGAGAAACGGGATAATTGATAGTGCCGAGATGTCAATGATGAACCATTCGTAAAGCGCATAACTTTTTAGTCAAGTGATGCGACAAGTTCTGCATCCGTTTTACGCGCTTTTCGATTATATTCTTTTTCTATTCTATTCAATTTTTTTTTCTTTTACCATTTACAATGATTCCTTCATTTTTATTGCGCTTTCATTACTTTTAAAAATAAGCAAACGAATAAGTGCATTTTAATTATATTAACATATTTTATGTCAAAAACACGTCTTTGATTTTTTTTGGATTTTGATAAAAAATGTAATCGATTATTTAAATATATTTTCTTGATGGTATTGAAATCATTATAGAGCTTGGTTAAAAAAATTTTTTTATTTTGATATATACCATATATGTATCTCAAAGTGAAAAAATTGTGTATTTGTGTTAACGGGCGGTTATTCGAAACAATACAAAGCACGTACCCATCAATCAACCTATCTATTCATCTGTCTATGTATCTATTTATCTACGTATCGATCTTACACCTCCATCAATTTTAAGCTTACTCTTTTTTTTACCGTTGGTTTTTTTTTTTAGTCATTTTGACTTTTGATGTAATCTAGTTTTCGTGTTCAACTTATAGCGTATATTTTATTTTATATTATAAATTATGTGGACTCTGTAAGATTAATACTAAATCTTTAATAATAAAGTTAATTAATTAAATAACAATTTTTTAATTTTTTTATACACATTTTATTTTTGTACTACAACTTTTATTTTTCTCTTGTATAAATAAGTTTAAATATTTTATGGAGTCAACGTAAATCCAAAATTAAATTTTATATCTATATGAATTATACATATATATATTTTTTCTTGATTATGTTCTCTCTCTCTCTATCTTTCTCTTTATATGCTTTTTATTATAATTCTCTCATGTAGTGCATAAATATTGTTTGTCTGTTATGTTCTCTCCATCTTTGTATTCTTTTCCAGAATGTAATAGCAAGAAAGCTTTTAAGATTATAGGATCTTTTTCATCAAGTCAAGTTCTAAACATTAATTTCATTTCCATTGGGAGAGTGGCTTGGCCAAAGCAATTTGTGATAAATGATCAGTTTCTTTTTTAAGTTAATCCAATATAGAAGGATTCTTCTTTCTTTACTTCTTTTTTATTAACAACATCGTACGTACATGTCATATATGGTATATAATATATGTATATATAAATTCTTTTAATCTGGAGTATTTGTATTTACTATAACGCTTTTTTTGTGATAAAAAATAAAAAGAATACATCAACGTTTTTTAATTCGATCAGCTGAACAGTGAAATGAAATTGTTATGAATTAAGTTATTGAAAAATTAAATATTAATCAATCTGAATTATTTTATCTAAAAAAAGAATTGTATTAAAGCTATGATCTCTTTATCATATTTCCATTGATTTTATACAAATTTTTTTATATTATAAAACAGTGCGATTTGTTTCAGTCAGCCGCTTTTCTACCACAGTTGCATACAAATCGCGTCATTGTCGGAACTTGAATATTTTCATTCCGAAATGTATCGTGTGATCGAAAGAATTTTCTCCCGTGGTCTCCGGCTCGGTTTAATTTTAGTTTTCATGAATTGTTCCTGCTATGAAGTCAGGTGATACGTGACATACAAGCGTTTTTTGCAACTGACGCACGTAGAAAGTTGTATTGACTGTATCCCGCGCATCTATTTCAAGCATTTTTTCGTTTCGCGCTCTCTCTCTCTCTCTCTCTCTCTCCCCCTATTAAACCATCACTCGAAATTTCGTCGAAGTATGCAGGAAAAAGTATCACTAAACTACACATGTACAAAAGTTATTTGTCTCTTTTCGTGCGCGAAGCACGTAACATTTACAAAAAAAAACCTATTACGCGTCATGAACACGGAATTTTTGTACACAGAATGATGATCTTTTCAATTATTAGACTACTGAAAAATTTATACCCGCCTGCAACAATTTTTGAAAAAATTGTAACAATTTAAGCGTTTATAACAAAGCGTTTTAAATTGTTATAAATAAGAGTTTAAAATCGGTAGATTAGAGTAAATGAATATAATGTAAATGTTTCGTTTTCGAACACAAGTTTTAGCGCCCCGGTTGCAATCTTGTTACAAGGGCTGGAGATTTTTCGGACAAACGTTTCATTAGATTCTAAGAAAAATGCTTTATTCTTTCGATTATTTTATTGAAAAAAACGTCACGACGACAGTCTTGTTAGATAGACAGCGAGATTAATTTTATTTTAGAACATGAAGGATGATGCGAGAGAGTACTGTGAAGGAAGATTTATGAGGAGCAAGCGTTTTCACAACTGAAACACACCACATTGCCTTTTTTTATTTTCTCCGCACACTCTTTCCCTCTTTCTCTCTCTTTTCTCCTATCTTCTTTATCTAGCAATGCAGCGTAAAGAGAAAAGCTCTGCGGCGGGAAACTCCTTTCTAGCTGCAGCTGCATCTCCGAGTTAATCTCGGTTTTGGATAGGCGAGAATTTCTCCAAGTGCTGAAAGTTTTTTTCCTTCTCTATCATCGCTTATCTTTTGCAAGAGAAGGACGGAAGGAAGGAAAGCGAGAGAGGGGAGGGGGTGGAGGAGGGACAGTAAAGCGAATTGTTTGTCACGAAATACATCCATTTCAATAGCGAAGTCAATAACGTAAATAAAATTATAACGATCCGATCTGCGGAATATACGTTTCCAATTAAACTAACGACTCCACACAAAACTATGATGTTGCATCAGTTATGTGATGCGTTCAACAAGCTGCTCCGATTTCAACAATTTAATTTCAACTAACAATTTAGTTGTTAATTGTTACTAGTTTGATAAAATTCTTGAAAATTGCATATGATAGAATCAAGAAGGAAAAATAATGGAAATAATAGCAAAAAGATCATCACATATATCGACTGGTCTCGCGTCATTATACCAAGATTTATAGTCGCGGGTTCTTTTTCGAAAAGAGAAAGCCTGCCATCTTTAGTTTTTTTCCCCGATGTAACGGGTGTCGATGTGTCGATTTATAAGGCGCGGACGTTCTCCGCAACTGACGCACAAGGAGCACCATTTGTCTTGGGCTTTATTTTCTTCTACATTCTTCCCCTCCATTTGTCGACTCCTCCCCGTCCCGACGGTAACGCGAAAAAAGCTCTTACGATTATAGGTACTTTTTCAATCTGGATTGACGGAGTTAATTTCACTCTTCGCGTGGTAGATCTTTCCACCGCACTACTCCTTTTTTTCCGCGCTTTTGCGCCGCACAATGAAATATCCTGACCGAAACGGAAGACCCTAAATATATATCTCATAAAAGGATTTTCTTGAATTATTTAAACACGAGACCGCAGAGGAATCAAGCAATATCGTCGTGCATGAAACGTATTTCGAAATAAAATATTTGGCTTTTAATATTTTTATAATAGAGCACTTTGTCACGCTCTTACTTTCTTCACACTGTTTTTACAGGACCGTAATAGCACTTATGTATATTTTGAATGATTACTAACTAAAACTATGAATTTAAGAACGCAGCTGTAGATATTTAATTATCAATGGACTATAAATGTCTTTATAAGCATGAAAGAACTAAATGCTAGTTTAGTTTTAATATTATAAAAGAGATAAAATAAGGAACAAACGTAGAATTTTTTTCAATGGTTTTTAAAAGAAACAAAAACCGTAACTACTATATAATTTTCCACATAACTGTAATAAATCCACTTGACGCAACTTGTAATAACCCACTAGGAGGTTTTAATTTATTTTTTTGTGTTTTTTTCTTTTGCAACTAAGAGTTTATCATCAAACGATAATAAAAACCATAATTACTAATCTCGTCCGTTTAATTGTAACTTGTAATAAACCATTAGAAAGATTTTTAACTATATTTCTTTTTGTTTAGATCATTTTCTTCTGTAAACAGTTGCTAAGAGTTTGTTGTGAAACGGTTTCAAATGTTACCTTTTTTTTTATAAGTATATAACTATACACTGCTATTTTTTAAAATTATTAGTTTATTTCTTTTATCGAACTAAATGAAATCAATAACGATTTTTTATTTTCTTAAATTTTGTTCCTATTTGTTATGTTATACAAAACTTGTTTATGTTATTTTCTCCTAAAGTTTAATTCGAATACTCTCTACGAGTAACAAAAGCCTGATGAATGATTTTGTTACGTGCATTAGCCTTTACACGCCTACGATGTATGTACCACGCGGATTCTGCAACGTGCTTCCGGCAAACGTTATTTATTCGCCACTGTAGGTCCGCGTTTCGACCGGGGGACTGACTCTTCCGTGCAAATTGACAGTTTCGACCGATAGTTCGGAATAGTTGCATCCGTGCGAGACCGCCAAACGAATGCCGGCACTATTGCTGCGTGCTTCTCCAGAAATGCACTTCCAACACGTCCATCCGATTAATCCGACAATTTCGGAATCCGATAGAAATAGTTATCCAAGAGTTAGCATGTACTTAGAACTTCGCGAAGTCATAAGAAGCAGAAAGAGAGCGCATTTCTCCACCTCTTTAAATAGTTGAGTGCGATTAGGAAACACATGTTGAAAGTTGCAGCTTCAAATTCCAAATAACGTTGACGAAGTGAATAATGGTCGAGAATTAAATACTATTTAACAGATCCAATGCAGTCTAAAATATTAAAATTCGCAAGGACAATCGCAACTCTGATTGAATACCCGTAAAATGACGTGATTCGTAAATTGAAATTATTATTAATGACGATTGAATAATAGTAGTAATAACGCGACGAAGATACGACAATCCATGCTAGTTAACAAGCTTCGTTCATGACTGATTTTATTAATAACGGTGAATACATATTTATATTATGTGTATTCATCCGATATATTAATAAAAAAAGCACGAAAATATTTTTACCGAAAGACATGTCCTGTATAAATTTGCTTTAGACGCTTATTTCCAATTTCGATGCAAACCGGTTTGACTCGTATATCGCCGGTTGCGCTTCATAAAAATACAATTTAATTTGATTGCTATACGGAACACACACACACTAACGACATATGTATTTTTCATTTTTTTTTTCTTCCGTAAACATGGCTACATTTTTGTGAAACGCAATACTTAAGCCACTCCTCCCGACCTTGCGTGTGCGTGTGTGCGTGAAAAAAGGATAAAATTAAAAAGTGTATCTCTCGAGGCGCCACGTAACGCGAGTGCAAGCAATGGTCGTTAGATCCCCCGTATCAATTACTGCGCATCGCTGTGCACCTAGGCACAGAGTCAACATCCATAAATTTACGCGTGGCAAAAAGCGATCACACAGACGATTTTGCGGCCGCCGGCCGAGTGGACGCTCCGTGCTATTACGAGGGACTTAATTAGAAACCGGGAACACGGTTTCTACCTGCAGAGTAACAAGTGCTAGCGCCGTATTTCCGGCAGACTCAATTACACCGGCTTACACCTTTATTTAGTACGTGTAAGTCGTGCCGCCGACTCGCTTGGAATCGACGCTAATCGCCGGTTTGTTCGAACTAATCTCCCGGTCTAGCAGTGATTCCATCGATAAACGATTGCTTGGAAAAAGTGCAAAAAAAAAATACTGTTAAGCGGTTGCGTATAAAAAGTCAAGTTGCAAAAATTGAACAATTCTCATACAAAGCGCGTTTTATAAAGTGTGAGCACACACTTTTCAATAGCTGTATATCGCACGGTAACATTTTTTTTGCAAGATTATGGTTGAGTTTGTATAAATATTTGCGAATTTTCGAGTTATCATAAAAATTAATAAAGAATAACGTAAAAAAAATAGTAAAAATATAATACTCTATTTTATATGTATATAATTTTAAAAAAGTAATTCATGAATTTCCAAAAATCGTTCTTTTTAATAACGTGAAGGAGATGAATTATAGCTTGCAAAATTTAATATCTGCAATATGAAGATAAAAACGCGCTTTTGATATTTTACCGTAAAAATAAAAAATTAATATCACAAAATATATATATATATATATATATACATACATGTTTAATAAAAGCGAACATGTAATATAGCGATAAAATATTATACAATTTTATTATTTGATATTACTATCGAATTAATTGCGCGATGCACGTAAGAAGAATATTGTTAAGATACACAATATGCTATTGAATATTTTACACGTTTTATGTAATAATTTTGTAAAAAAAAACTTTATGTGAACTAGACGGAATTTGCTGATAATCATCTGATAAAAGATCGTCGGTGAATTTCCTATGTTACCAGAATACCTTAGCTTACTCTATTTGTCCGGCGTCGTGTTTCGCTGGTCGAACGGATCCGGCCGGGGATTCGGAATAATTCGATTTCGTCGTTCGTGCGATTCGGTCGCCGCGTGTAATTCACATGTACGCGAACGCATAATCGCACGCGATTAGAATCGAAAGGACGACCGTGGTAAAGCGCGATGCTCGGAGGGTAGTTGCAACGCTCCGCTAGTTGCACCTGTGGAGCGCGGCAACGAAATGCACTGGAGAATGAAATGAGGAAATATCGGACTGTCGTTTGGAAATCCTGCATATACCCGTCGGTAAATTCAATTAGACAGATAAAACGGGAATTGCGCATCCAGCTCACGAGTACAGCTCTTGGCAACGTGACATGTAGCGGAGTTGCGACAACAAAATGGCCGATTCTATCATATTTCCGTGATTTATCTTTTAGAAATGATGAACTGACAACATATCGCTTTCTTAAACAACATTCTATATATTAACACGATTGAAGAGTTTAATTTGAGAGAGAGAGATAATATAGACTTTAAATTCTCAAAGAAAATTAAAAAGTCATAAAAATCATCTTCTACTTTTTAAATTACTGATTTTGACATTGTACTCAAAATTGGATTATATGATTAACATTGGTTAACAAAATTTCACTTTTCTTATATTTTTAATTGATCTAATAAGATATATCTTATAGTGTTTCTTGCGCTGATTTTAAATCTGTTTATCTAATTTATTTAGGAGAGCAGGATTTTTCATTTAATATTTCCTCTTCTTGTTTCTTATGTTTAGATATAAATACATGATTTATAAACAAAAGTTATTTTTTTAACATCATTTTTTTCTCCATAAAAGGCTTTAAAAAATAAATCATTAATTAAGAAAAGAAATCATACGAGCTCTGTTGTTAAAAAAAAGATAAAGTTTCTAAAGATAGATATATTGGTTACAAAAAATTGAAAACTTGTCATTGTAGCATAAATTTAACTCATTTTCAGAATCAGCATAAAAAATACATAAAAATTAGCCAAAATTATCCCTTTAATAAAATTGTTGTCATTGTCATATTTCTTATAGTGTTATTAAAGCCAATGTCTTTATTGGAAATCAAATGAAATCGCGTTTTATTCAGTAGGTATTATTTCTGAATATTGCCATTTTGCTATTTTGTCAACACTAGGAAATAATATTAAATAAAAATACGTTAGTTCAATATTATTATAGACTGGGGTAACAGTTTTTTCTACAGGAAGAAAACAAGATATTTTTGTTTAACGTATATTTAAAATTAAAATCTATTTTCATCTCTTGCCGTTAACTAAAATTTATTTTTCCGTAACACTCAATTTTATTAATCAACAATACATATTAGAAAGTGTCGCAATTGATTTGTTAATTATGCATTACATAAAGTTTTGGATAATAAAAGCAAAAATTGAAATTGAAAATAATGTAATAATATTTTTAAATTGCATAAAATAATACATTCACGCCCAAATTTCGGACATTAAACTTTTCAATTTTAAAAGCTCATCTGCTTTTAGCAAGTTTTGTTTGAGCTGTAAAAAATATGACTTCTCTCTCTACATGCTGTTTTATATTACCGAATATGTATTTTGTAATAATAATTTTATTTTATTGTCGACTTTATAGGTACATATTTGTATATTAGAAAATACTCTAAGGTTATTTAAAAAAGCAGCATTATTTTTGTAAAATTTTGTCACATTTTTAAATGCAGATATTAAAAAATAATTTGATAATATAATATAAGTTAATCGGTTATATTTTAAAACTTATTACAATTATGAAATTAAATAAAAATAATCATTTTGCACATGTAGAAAATATTGTTACGTAAAATTAAAATAATTACATTATTATATAGGCATGTGATTTTCGTATTTTAGTAAAATAACAGTTTCACAATTTTTGAGAGGAAAAGTAGCGTTTACAAAATTTTTAATACATTTTTTCAAATAAACAAATTTTTTTGCTTTCTTTGAAATTTAGTTTCCATTATTTCCAATATATGTTATCTTTCGGAAACAAACGATCCAATTGTATTTCACGACGGAAAAAAGAAAAGATTAAAAAATATTGCTCGTTGTAATGGCAGAACAGCATTTTCCTGATCGAATAGCGATCACGCTCCTAAAACAACAAGTGCAGAACGCTCGTCTTTTCGTTGGGAGAAGCACAAAACGAGAACTTCGAATCCTCGATAAATATCGGGCCAAACGGCATACCTAATACCGCCGCGTCAGCGAAGTGCGGTATAAACGTTCGTTCCATTAGCGAGACTCTTTTTTAATTGGCCGCGATTAGAGCTCTCTCTTCTGTTTATATCGTCGTTATTCGCACAAATACGATCGAAAAACCGGATTGTTCGCGTATTCAGGAAGCCAACTTGTCTGTAGTCCGTAGTCAGTACGATTTTATGCGAATATTTGTCGTGTATATTTGTTAAATATACTCTTGTAGATTGAAGCTATCATTGAAAATTGTATGCTTGAAGTGCAAATGTTTATTATTATTGATTTATAAAGCTGAAAGGGAGAAAAAATCAATAAAATTTGAGAAATTTTCAAAAGTTCATTATTTAGCAAGTTTTGTGTGTTACAAAATCTAAAAATATAAAATATTTAGAAATCTAAATACGCGTTTAACTACACATTTAAATATTCTGTATATATAAATTAATTATTACATAGTGAATTATTTTCTTGCTTCATGATTAACAGACATAATATTTCATATAGCATATATTAATTATTATTCCAAACGCAGAACGCTCCTCCTATAGATGTAGAATTTTTTATGCGAATAAAACCTTTTTGTTGTGTTCGATGTATGGATAAATTATTATACAGTTTTATGTAAAATAATAACGCGTCTCTCAGTTATTGTTACCATTGTCGCGCTATGTCGTTTTACGAACAACGCTTCCAAATGCAGAATGTTAAATATTTTTCGTCATCATTTTATGGGTACAATCTCGCACGCATTCAATGCGCAAAGTCACTGAGATTTAAACTCTCCAGTTCGTCGATCTCTACATGATATATATAGACATGGATTTATTAAGTGGCTTAGTGTGCTTGTTGAGTCTCTGTGAAACTCGCCACAGACGATGTTTTCGCGATCAACTTAAGCGATATTAATCAGAACATTAATCATAAAGCCAATGTTCTTAACTCAAATCAAAATATTAAAATACTTGATGTAACTTGATAACATTCTCAAATTCTTTTGTCTTTTCATTTGTAAAATGTTTATTCTAATGTATTTATCTTTATTTGCATTTAAATCATATACTAAAGTCCGATTGAATTTTGGAAAGCTTAAAAGAATTACGATTATGCTTTTAAAATATTCCTTATTTTCTTAATTAATTATTTATTACATAATAATAACAGGGTTGCCACAAGTCAGGGAAATCAGGGAAATGTCAGGAAATTGAAAAATGCGCCAGGGAAGTCAGGAAAAGTCAGGGATTTAGCACACTTGTCAGGGAAAATAGAATAGCTGTAAATAAATTTATATTGTCTTGTGCTTCTATGATTGGTTTGGACTATCTGTTTTTTTTTTTTTTTTTTT
>NW_017276028.1:260935-285238 GCF_001594065.2 Cyphomyrmex costatus
GTTACAATATAATATATATATATATATATATATATATATATATTAAGAAAAGTAAAAGATTTTCTAAGCTACAAGTTACGAAATATGTTTTCCAAAGAAATATTCTTTTAAGGTTCTTTCAAGTTTCGCTATTGGTAGTACTCTATCTTTTGCACGCAATAAGAAGTAAAATATAAACATTAAATCGCTAAATTGTCTTAAGAGAAATCAATCATTAATAAGAAAAAAAATAGTAATTAAATCTTTTTTGTTTTTTTTCTATTTTTTAACAATTCTTTGTACATTTCTCCACTCTGCTTTTTCTCCTTAGAACATGAATGTATAGCCGTGTTATAAATAAATTTATTATTTTAAAAACATAAATACAGCTAGAGAGAGAATGAGAGAGAAAGAAAAATGAATTATATTAAAACGAAAATATCCGTACAAAAACTGCAATAGTTACAACTGAAATTTTTCTAGTTTTTAATTATTTTGATGGTTCACGAATATATTATTAATGAATATACTTTTTGTGTGTTTTAGGTAAGTTTTCTGTGAAAATCTATTTCCCGGAGCCGAATTCCTGGTGATTATCTCGTAAGACAAATTATAATTTCTGTACAAACGTCGTGAAGACATGAAACGAGAATGGCTGCCTGTACGAAATACAATTCGAAGCACGTAAGAGGAAACACATCAAAAGTACAATCTCGATCGTTTCGCGGCGAGATCGAGACTTTGAATTTCGACGACGTGACCGTGTGGAATTTCAAAATGTAACTATTAAGTAAATAAAACCGCAACGAGCTTTTCATTGTTAAGTTTCGAGAAAAAGGAGAAGAAGCGAGCAATACACGTACCCTACTATACACGTAAAGAATGCGATAAATCGTAGAAATGCGCTCCGAAATCACGTTTATAGCCATGTTTCACGGAATTCGAATTAACTATTAGAATGATCAATCGTAACCTCCGATCGTAAACGTCGCAAAGTTAATTGGAAGTTTCTTTCGATATAAACTTCGTAAAGATTAACGGATAGAAAACTCCGAAATTCGAATCACGTAAAAATGGAGTATTTCTTCAGTAGTCGGCTAGCAATTTCCGAAACGATGCTACTACGAGCTTTTGAAATTAAAGCGTTTACCATGCTAATTAGACTCCTTTGTAAGTATCGAGCTCATTTTCTTGCAACTAAGACTGTTCTAATAAAAGTATCACAGTTAAGGCAAATCACTATTTCGTGTACTTTGACATTATACTATATGTATAATATCTACATATTTAACATTTACGTATATTTAAAATCATGCATGATATAAGAAATTATCCTGATTGAAAATAGATTTAATATAATTTAATATAGAAACGAAGGTTCAATTGATTAAAATTCGAACAATAGACTTAAAAGACTCGAAGCCAAGCTAGATTTCAATGTTAGTTAAATAATATATAAATAATAATGATAACAAAAATGTCGTACCAAATGGTGAAAAAATGATAAAAAATTACAACAATATGATAAACATTTATATCATAAAAGATAAAAACGCAGTGTGTATAGTGTGTGCATATCTATGCTATTGTTAGATAACATCTCGTATAAATCTAATTGAAATTATATTTTCGTTTGTACGGACACATAACGTTACATAACGAAAATTTCTGTGCTCAATTTATCAATCTAAAATTGCCTTTAGTGTAGAAATTATTATAAAATAATTGATATAAGTTATGTAGTTTCTTGTGAATGTGAAATTAAGTGTTCTATAGATCAGATCAAATACGAAGTAATAATATAATGTTTAAACATCAAAGATAAAGGAGGTAAGAATCTAAAATTACATTCAAGATTACATCCTTCACCTTTGATGTTTAAATATTACATTATGCAAGACGTTCTGCGAGCGTTACTATAATTGTACATACTGTATTTTTATTATATACAATAAACAATGTACAATACTGAAGATAAGGAAAATGTTTGTCATATTTTATATCATTGTATTACATATTTCCACCATTTAGTATGACTCTTTTGTAACTTATTATTTTTATTACTTAACTAGAATTAAAACCATTAAAGTTTGGCTCAGAGTTTTATAATTTTATTGCTATCTAATTAAATTATGTTTATTAATAAATAATTTGAAAATGTTGACTTTTTTATGTATTTTTATACAAATATTAATTAAGTACTATACTTATTTTAATTTCACATAAAACTAAACTCATTTGTTAAATGTTTTGTGAAATAAATATTCGCTACGTTTCTCATTTCTACAACTGTAATTTTTAATATTAAATGGCTAACTAAGCTTAAGGATTATCCTTTATCCAAGGAAAAGAAATATGTAAATTTCCAAAGAAACAAGCTTCTGCCAGGCGTGTACAGTTTTCTTGAAAAACTCATATAATCGTAACGTCGCGGCGCAATATGGAAAGAGGAAAAAATGAGGGCTCTAGATAAATGTTACTCTAAGAGCCAAGTGCGCTATTAAAGCTTGCGGCGAACGAACGCGATTAAAGTGCGATTTTTTCCATGGCGTTCGCTTAAGTTATTCCAACTCTATATTCGTTGTGTCGAGCTTTCCGACGCGTTTTGATATTCTGACGGCGATACAGTCCGTTCTAGTTGTGTGATTTATGGCCGCCGGTTCCTTAATTTACGTCCCTTCGCGATAAGCATACATCGCCCATTGGCCGAATCGGCGTATATCCACCTGCACACGCACACATGACAGAATTTGAGATAAAAAATCCCCTTTGATTTCTCAGGGATTTTGCCTCCCCCCCCTTCCGTATCTTCTAAAGCTTGACATGTTATGGGAGCAAACGTGTAGTATGACATTGATAATTGTGTTGCGTGATTTGAAAATAAGCAATTGCGTGATAACGTGGGAACTTCGCACTGGAGAAAGAGTCTGGTTGTATTAATTGGAATTCCGAATGAAAATGAACAAATCAGAATTATCTGGTTGAATCTATTTAATACTAATTGATAGAATTCTGATACGATCACAGAGAGAGAGAGAAAAAGAGAGAATCTTCTCTGGTTTATTCATTTTTAATCATCTTTTCTCTGTCATTTGAACAAAACTAAATATATAGTGGAAATATATTTATATTTTAAGTGAATTTTATAAAATAGTTTCAAAATCTGAGAAAGAAAGAGAAAGAGAGGAATTATGGTATTTATTGTTAATCGTTATAAAGTCTGTTCACGTTGTTTGTATTTTCTCACTCAGCATCTTTGCTTTCTCTCAGTTCAACGTCCAAATACTATATATTTATTTCCTTTCAAGTACAAAAATTTTGGGAAAGTTGAAGCAAAACACACACAGACCTATTGATAAATATAATCTTCTTCAGCAATTTCCAACAAATTAAAAATTGATTTTATATTAATACAAAAATCAATGGAAAATATATAATTTGTTAAGGACTATCTTGAGATTCTCTATAGGATAAATCATGATTATTATAATCCTAACTAATGCGAGTGCTATAACACGTGCAAACACATTCGGACTTTGAGCGATTCGGGAAGAACCAACAACGCAAATCAGTTTCGTCGTGCAACGCGACAAGCGCTATAATTCATCGTGATACGCGCTCGCTTCTCGAACGTAACTCGCGCTACAAGCCAACGACGAGCGATAAGAACGCATAATTAATCGCCATCGCGTAAAATTCATGTTGCACGCGAGGCATATTGAAATTAGTATAGAATTAACGAGAATTAACGCCGTCCCGACGACGATGTTATAGCAGGTGGCCTATTAAAAAAAAAATGCATCAAGCCGACGATAATTGCCAGCCATTATCGTAAGTGCGAAACGTGAATAAATTAGATGCCTTCGGCGACTCATCGGAGCCGCTCGATAAGAGAGGCTGCATAGCGGTACACTAAGCTGCGTTGTGAGCTGGAGAGTGTGAGTCGACAAAATCTAAGCGACGCTGTTTGATCCTTAACCGTATTATTTGAAAGTCAAGCATTCACGGTCTAACGCCTTGACCGGTACGTGATAAATCGGCTCGAGATGACTTACAAAATTGCAAATAACTTTGTTCGATTTTATCAATAATAATTAAAATATCAACTGAGACTTCTCGAGTAACTCATTATAACGATTATAAAAGCTTGATATAAAATACACCCATTAGACCTGGAAAAGGCTCAATTTAGAAATTAATTAATTTATGAATTCTGAATAATTTTTAGTGCAAGAAAAGAAATTTATTTTAACGTATTTTGGAATGTTTTGAATTAAAATTTGCCAAATAGAATTTTTAGATCGAATTTTTAAGATATAGCATGTTAATTTTTTGAATATAGTATTTCTTTTTTAAAGTTATTTAAATGCCTCATAAGTAACACGATGAGTAACGCAATTTGATGATAATTGTGAAACGTTATCAACAATTAGGAGACAGGTAGGCAATTACTGCTGGCACTTTAATATGTAGAACCAATTCAAATTCATTAAAAACAATTTAAACTCTCGACATTCTTGATTTTTTTTTAAATTTTAATAAAACATCATATATCGGAAAAAAGTTCTTATTATATCTCAAAAAACAGTATGATGAAAATATTTCGATGGTAGATCTGGACTCAGCATCAAAAATTATTCTAGAAGTTTTTACGTATAAAACCGTGTTATTGATTAGATTTGGCTTTTCCCCACCACGAAAGAGATTAAGAATGTGTGATTATTATACTGTATTATGTCATAATTAATTATATTCACGGTAAAATATTACAAGAGTTCTGTTTCCTAAAGAATTACAAATGTTTTTCTCACAATTAAAAATTGATGAGATAAACAGCTTAAAATACAATTCTAATATCAAAATATATTACAATAAAATGTTAATAAATAAATGAACAATAAATAGAGAATAAATTTCAGACATTTTTCTCTCTCTCTCTCTCTGTCCACTGTTGAAAAGATAACAGTTCTTTTTATGGAAGTGTACAATTAGAAATTCTTGTGGTAAGATGCGTTAAGATAATTGGTCGTTGAATTTGAAAAAGGTTGTTATCGTTGGTGTTTCGTTGCAGTCGACCATTGTGCGATGAAAGATTTACCGCTTTTGGACGACGATTGCATTCAGCGAGAGCATGTTGCATTCGTATCGCGCGCACAGCGGCTCCGAGGAATAAATTGAGGAAGTTCTGCTATCATATGTACCGCATTTTGAAATACCGCGCTTATCGCGTACGCGTGTTTCTGAAGATCTTTTTGCGTTTGTCTCGATATATGCACGAACGTCCGTTTAACGCTGCACATTTTGAGGGAAATAATTTCTGTATTCGACGATCTCTTCTCTCGTTTGCGCGGAAATGTGACGTTGAAAACACGGCGAACAATGCCGTGGGGATTTTTTTTAATGCACTTGTACATAGATAGCTCGAAATGAATTTTTATATCGACATATTTATGTCAGTATCAGGTTATTCAGAAAATCACGTAAAAATTGTTTATATCTATAAAATTCTTTTGTTAATTGTAAACGTACAATTTTTTCATCAATTTTATTATACAAATTCTATATAAATTAACTTCTCGTATTTATCGAATATTAAATATGCGAAAACTTATAAAATATAAATAACTGAAATACATGAAGTCAGAATGTTAACACATTTTTTATAATTTAACATTTAATATTTGTATAATTTATAAAAATTATTGACACTATTATTCTCAATAAATGTTCACTCACCAAAATTCTCGCGGTCTTAGTATAATTAAAAACACTAGTTTTAAAAAGATACATATATAATAATTAAAGAGAGGATTTATTATTCTTGTAAGAAAAGACTCAACGATTAGATTATATTTTCTTGTATAATTTAAATTATAGCAGAGAATAATTTGTGATTCAAAATTTATATCTACGTATTCTGTTTTAATTAATTAAAAACATTTTTCTTGTATAATTTAAATTGTTTAGCTATTGAACAATTCTACTTATTGCTTAAAACTTTCAACACATTTTCTCCATTATATGGAAATTTCGTAATGTAAAGAATAAAATGTAAATACAATTTGCGTATATTATGTATTTTAATTTCTATTCTAATATATTTTCATTAAAATTGAAAGAGAAACATTTCTTTTTATATTTTCTACTTCTACTTGAAATCTAATCTTCTTGGATTTAAATAATAAAATCAAATTCTTGACATATTCTGTCAATAAATTTTTCGACTTAAAGATTTATATGTTATTTAATTTTTGTAGGAATATTATTTCTGCGAAAACATTTGAGAAATTTATTTATAATTTCTCTTTAGAATTATTTTTTGATTATTCACGATTTTATTGAATACTTTCATAACCAAAAATGAAAGAATATATCATAATTCTATATTTTATATATGAAAAATGAAATTATTAATAAAAATATAAGACGTGCTGATATTTTAGACCGATGTATGAGTAAGCTCAATTAAAATACTTTTATACGGAAGAATCTCTTTGTGTTAGAACTTTATCTGATCATTATTATAGTACATACATTCACCATTAATTAATTACTACGACGAAAGTGTTCATTTTTGGGGGCAATTGGAATCTCCACGTTTCCGGAGCAGCGTACACACAAGTCGTATCACTAGTTTCGTGTGCGTTTAATAGCGAATGCAGTCGCAATGTACTCCAATGCGAACTAAATTGAGAAACTTCTTGCATTAGGTATAACACAGCCGTGTACGAGAATCTTGGTGTTTGAGGGAGAGATCGAGCCGTACGCGAGTGTCTCGCAATCATAATCGATTCGAGCGCTTCTATATACCTACCAACCACCACAGTCGAATGCATGCAATCAAGAATCTATGGATTGAACAAAATCGACTTTCTTAAGGATCTCTAATTCAAACGTAATAGTCGGTTTTGAGGGAATAAGTAGATAGGGTGTGTTAATCGAGAAATACGTAAATAAAAGTAGATATTGAGTACGCTAACAATAAAAAGTAAAAATTTTAATTATTGATTTTACGCGCCCCATTAGGTCATAATTTTTTTAACCCAATAATTATCGATACTCATTTAACGAAGTGTTACATTACTCCAAATCGACGTATTGCATCATTAATTAGGTAATAGTTCGATACAAATAACGTATCGATAGCGTTACAATCAAGCTTTATGTGTAATCGTAATTATTAATTATCTCTATCGTTTACCGTGACGAATTATTAATCGATGTTAATAACAGAATTCACGCGTGATTGCACGTAGGTTACGCGTAGATGATTTTTCGATTATCAGTTACTGAATTATCTATGCAATCGGAAATAACGTTTTTCAAAAAATGCATGTTTTGAAATAATATTTCCATCGGATCTTTCTCGTTCGTTCTGAATTTGTTCGCATGCTATGAATACTTTCCGAAAGAATTATTGTTATAAAATGCCAATTTTAATAAACGCTGTATATTAATTACAGTAATTACTGACCACTCGCGATTCGCTATTATTATTATTATCATCATTCAACCCTAAACGACGCGAGAATGATGTCCGAGACACGCGATGCGTGTCCAAATGTTAATTATTAACGTCGCGTTGGCGAACGACAGCAGACGTGACGTACGCACGTTGCAGACAACGTCGGCATCGACGACGACGGATTCCGAGTGGTGCCATTAAGGCTTCAGGGCTCAGTGAAAATGATGGTTGACCGTATAAATTACACCTTCGATTTTCGTAACGCCAGCCGGTTGAATTCACGAGAACGACCATAAATTTCCTACGTTAGAACGCGCGGTTTTGTAGCGGGGGCAAGGAGGGAACGAGAGAAGCGGTGATGAGGGGAAGAGGTAAGGGCCGCCGTGCCGGTGCGGTGGTCGCAGTTTGCCCCGTAATTTGTAATCGTCGAATTCTACGATCCGCCGTGTGCCATCTTGCGGAACCCACCAATCTGTGACCTTCTTCTTGACATTAATTTAAAACCTTGTCGTCGCCAATCTCGATCGAAAAAGCTCCCGGTATTATTAACAAGCTGACATAAAATGGTCAAGCGACGATTAATAATGTCGGGGAATTTCCCTCTCAAGATTCATTTGAGAGCGCCTTATATGCAAAAATAATTGAATATTATTTATTGTTATACAGTAAACTATATTACCCGGGAAAGTTATAATGTAGACATTTATTCATACGATCAATTGCGGATGTCATTTTTTTATGCTTCTTTTATTAACTTAAAAATTATTTTTATTTTTTTTTTTGTTATGATAAAGAGAATAATTTTATTTACTTCCGAACATGATTTATACTTTATTTATAATTTTATTGCTATGAGTGACGTTCAAACAATTATCGAATGTAGAATAACGCATGTAAAATTACGAAAATAATAAACAAACAATTAATCATTATCGCAATTATTAAAAAAAACGAAAAGGCTCATGCGGAATAAACCACTTTGTTGCAAACGGCAGCACTTGCTTTAATAAAGGTTTAATAAAGATGAGCTTATGAAAATTTATGGTACGCGATCCTATTGGCCACGGTAATTTAAATGTGACGATTTGTTTTATTCATGAGCGATCGTTTAAAATACTTCTGACGTACGGTGCCCAGTTAAATAAGAAGTGGAATATTTCATGCCGTTGCGGGCTGCATAGCATAAATTGAAAATTAACGAAGAAACGTACGAGCCATAGAGAAAGCAAATTCATGAAACAGAACATTTACTATGAGAATTATACCGGAAGATCTCGCAAATATGCGTGTGTGTGTGTGTTTGTAATCGATTTTATTATACTATATATGTTTTTTATATTTTTATATTAATTATAATACATATGTACATACACATACATATGCATGCATATAATATTTTTGTACAATACGATATACAAAATAATGTCAGAAATTTTTTATAGTTGGTGTAAAATTGTAATAATTAAGTGACATTGTATTTATTGCAACAAAAAAAAATCAAAAAATTCCGGTATAATCAAAAATGTATATTTAATGACAAAGTTAGAAAAATTTTTTATTCGTAAAATTATAGAAAAGAAGAAGGCAATGTAAGCACATTAAATATGAGTAAATTATTTTTTAATAATAAAATAATTAATACATAAAAATGTTACAATTGTGATAATAATATTGGATGTAATATTTGAATAACATTTTTAGAAATGAAAATAATTGTACTCTTTTTCACAGGATGCGATAAATTATCACAAACCGAATCTCAAGTTCTAATAATGAATTATTAGAGACCGAGATGTAAAGTCATTGATACTAGTAAATGATGATAAATAGACCCCTGACACGATCGCTTAATGTTATTTTATGATATTCACTTAATTATGCAATTGAAAACAACCCTTCGGCGGGATACATCGAGCTTCTCGTAATGGAAACAATTTTAATTAAACGCGACCTGTGTATGCATTTTATTCAATGCGCACGTATCGAGCAGTTATATACGATTTTTTAGTAGTCGCCATTGCAGCAACGTGTGGAAAAGCGCTTACATGCGCTCGTTACGATCCGACGTTATCAGTTCAACGATAATGCCTGGTTATTCCGCCTTTTAATTGGGTCATCAAGACCAAGTGTTTCCCTCGAGAGAAACGTGGAAATCCATTAACACAACGCCGATGAAATTTTCACACTTCCTCTTTGCAATGATGGAATTCTCTTGCATTATTCTCATCGGTGACATAGTATATTTAATTTTATTTGTAGGACGATCCAGAGGTATTAGTTACTTGTTTTGTTTCTTAATAGGTCTAAATGATAAAATATTTTTTCTTATTTCTTAATAGATTAAAATAATTTTTATATATTATTTCTACCTCTCTTTTACGTAAATTGTAACGTATTCAATTAATCGTGTATTTCTGTCTTCAGAACAGGCATTAATTCTAAAGCAGCTTAAAATATTTTAAAATATACACATATATTCACTTAAATTATACCTGTACATTAAATTTTCATTACATAAATATTTGTATTGTAGTATTATTTATTAATAAGCATTTTACAAAATCAGATTTGAAATTTAATAGTTTAAACTCAAAATAGGGATATTATTTAATATATCATTATTTTTAAAATATCATACATAATCCTAATATAATCCACAATTTCCAAGTAAGTCAATTACAATTTTATCAAAATATTTGTTTTTACAAAAAGTTGCTTTTATTATTCATATGTTTTCATAGTATTTACTATACGTTTCCTGTTTATATTTAAAAAAACAATATTTAAAGCGTAAAACAGATATTTGTAGCATTTTTATTCTTCATTTTTTTGCAAAATTTTATTCGTGATTCAATATTTTAAATTATTAATTCGATTTTATATTGTCTTAATCAGTGCGAGATTTTGACAAATGATAAAACCGATGATTTAATTAACTGAAATTAAATATGGTACTATGTGTACAATTCAATTTGAATTTTACCGTAACTTTTACGGAAATATTGAAGATCTCCGCAAATATGTGGATATAAGCGAATTACAATTTTAATAAAAATAAATCATGGTTTTTATTTCTAATTAATTCTTCTTTTGTACTTACAATATAAGATTGGTAAAAGCATATGTTTAAAAAAAATTTTGATACATAATAATTTTTAATTTCGACTTCACACAGTTTTTCGAAAAGCCGATTCTGAAAACTAATTTTATAAATTCAAAGAAATAAATAAAATGCCAATATGAGCCAACACAAGTTATTCGTGTGTACTTTTTATACAATTTATTCGAAATGAATAGTGAAGCGTATATATACGTTTCGACCTACCGTTCAGGTCCTCTTCAGTACAAAAAAAAGTTGATCAAATAAAAATGTTACATACATAAATGGTAGCGCATAGAAAATATAAATTATTAAAGTGTGAGGTGAAAAATATTGTGATAATAATGTCCGAATTAAAGTCAAATCTTGTTCATCAAATTGTTAAGTTTACTAAAAATGTTGAAGAAAAAGAAACCAAAAAAAGTTAGAAGATATTTTTCACGTAAATTCTTTACACCATATGATAAAATTGGCTTCAACTTGATCCTTTGTATACAGATTTATTTTCGGGGACGTGTGCTTTCATTTTATATTATTTATCCTTGGCTATTTATTATTTATACATATTGGGGTACATGTTCCATTACTCACTGTTTCTCTTAATTTAATTTCACATTGGTCTGCCAAACAGTTAATGTCGTGTTTAATAACTTTCATTAAAATTTCATGTAAGTGAACTAAATTTTGATATTAATTATTACTTATAATAACTTCATATTAATTTATTCAAAATTTCGTCTACACAGTAAACTGAACAGTGTAATGAAACCTGTACAACAACTATACAAAAATCGACAATCATGTAAGCCAATTTTATCATATTTTTTTGGTATAAAGAATTTACGTTAAAAATTAAAAATATCTATGGGGGGACTACATGTATTAGTTAATTATTAATTTAATTTAATTCGTGGTAGTACCGCGGTAGTTTATATGTAAGCGATTAAAAGATCCAAGCTAGACTGTGTATTGAATATTGTTAAAAATATTTTCTAATCTTTTTTTTCTTCAACATTTTTAGTAAACTTAACAAATTGATGACTTTAATTCGGACATTACCACCACAATATTTTTTATCTCACACTTTAGTAATTTATATTTTATTATTTTGTATACGCTATCATTATGTATGTAATACATTGATATTTAATCAATTTTTTTTTTGTAGAAAATTTGTTATAACTTGCATTGGCTCATATTGGCATTTTATTTATTTCTTTGGATTTATTTATCTGAGTCTACTGATTATTTTGTTTTTTTTTTTTAAATTTTATAAACTTAATCTTTAAAATAGGTTGATTAGATAAACTGAATTTAGAAACATGCGCGTCTTTTCACTGCCTCGTTTACCGTGATATGTAATCGCTATCCCGGTCAAATATCCTGAGAGTTTCCGCATCGCGAGCGAAAGAAAGATAGATTCCGATTCACCTAATGAAAGTCTGTCCTGAAAGCACGAAAGAGAAAGAGAGAGAGGAAAGTGATCGGTCATCAAAGTGCCTGGAAATTCTCGACCAGAGAGTATCTTTCTCTCTATTTCCTGAGCGACGTGTACAGTTCCTTTCACAAAAGACAGAAAGCACCTCCTTTGACAGACGTAATTACGTTTGCAGCCGAAACGAGTACGATCGATTACTGAAGAGCGAGTATTATGCGCTCGGCCGATCTCGCCATACGGTGAGTTCAAGCACGCTGACATGCATTTAAGCCGCGCACTTCGCCGCGCGTCGAGCTTACGATGCATATGTCACATGTCATTACTGGTTATAATGGTTATTGTTATTAATTTTCTAAATGGAACGACACGATGTCGCCGCGCGATATAAGGAAAAAGTGCTACGTCATTTTTTATTCATCGCGACTATAATATATAAGGTTTATATCACGGACAATATTTTAAAATATTCAATATTTTAAAATATTCTGAAAAAATAGCCCTTTTAATAATAAATTTCTTTCAATTTTGATTTATCCTTCTTTCTCTTTCCTTTTTTTTATCATACTGAAACATGACATATTCTAGATAATTTTATTGAATATATAAATAGTTTTTACTATTATTCAATCTTTTTTCTCTACATATACTCACTGCTATTATAAATTATAAATTGTATTATATATTATTAATAGTTATAAAAATTTATTTTTGATAGTCACGAAATCAGTTAATGAATTTTTTCTCTGGCTTGTAAATGTTTTCTGTTATATATTGTTTTGAGAATCTCGATAGTAATCCGTTAAAAATATCCAAAGAATTTGATGAATGAGGCAAAATTTCCCAATCAAACTTTCCAATTGCTGTCACATGATTTGTAGTAGAGTCTTCCGTTATCCTGTAATAACAAAGAGCCTTTTCGATTGATGAGAAAGGTTCCTTCTCTCGGAGTTTTTCGTAAGTTCGTTATAACACGAAATAATAAATCACTACCGTGACACTTTGGCCTACGTTCTATAGATCAAAATTATTTCTCTCGCTGTTCAAAATACGAAAGTAGGAGTCATCTTTTTGGCTTGAAAATTAAAAATTTAAACATCTTGTTTATATAGGTCTTAAAAATTGTTAAAAATCTAATATCATATTACATTTTAAGAAGAAGAAAAATGTTTTTTTATTGATTAATTTGTTGTTAGTTTTACTTATACTATGTACTTGATAACGCTACTAGAATTTTTATATTTAAATATAAAATATGCTTCTATTATTTGACAACCCAATACGATGTTTTCTCTTAGCAATAGAATATTTCGAGAGACGTTAAAGAAAATTACGAAACGTAATACTAACGTTTTCAAGTAGTTTTATTGAGTACAATTCCGCGCGAGGTGTAATTTCGTGCAAAAGAGCCCGACTGAAATAAACACTATGTGAGGGTATGGCAAAAGAAAGTCAGAAGTTAGAAGATAAGATGTGAGAACGAGCGACGCGGATGTAGAAAGCAGCAGAGTATATGTAAGGCGAGAAAGGGATCGTTTGAACATCTGGTAAGGTACCGTATGAAAAGGACGTGTGTGGAGTGCGAAGGAAGGAAAATAAAAATAGCAGAGTTAGTAGATCGAGGGTGGGGATAATAAAGGCGAGATAGACTGGATGAGAGAAAGGCGAGCACGAGATGAGTAAAAAGCGAAGCTACGAGCCTCGAGAGGGATGGTTATAGGATAAGTATAATGAGAAAAATTGCCGAACCTGTCCAAGCCGTGAGCAATGATCGTAAAGTAAAAACACGCAGTAACTTTTAATCAGAATGCTCGATTATCTCTATATCCGTTATTCAACTGATGAAATTAGTGTTTAAAGTACATTAGCAATAGATGCTTCGTCTCGAGTTCTGAGACGACTCATCTTCGAAGTCTTGACGACAGTGACAAATGCCACGGCGTAAACAGGATTTTTATTTAATTCGATTGTGCGGGATCTCCGGTTTTTATCGCATTATTATTTAACGATGTCCTATTCTTGTACAAAGCAAAATATTGAAACGTCCATTGTGCAATGGCAATTGAAAATAAAAAGCTTTTTTGCATACAAATCTGAGAAAAGAAAACAGACGAATCTATATTCTGCTTATTAAGTGATTTTTGAATGAATTTAGCTTTGATAGAATTTTTATTTTGAAATTAACTTTAAAGATATAATTATAGGAAATAAAAATTAAACTAAATTATAATCTCTTCAATCATCCGATAGATATTACTAGAAGAAAAATTTGATTCGAGATTGATAAAAAATTTGCTACTGAAAATAATGCGATTATTCAAACCTCATTCTCTGTATATTAATGTTGGGAATTATGCGATGGGAATTATGCTGAATTATATGAATTACGGTGCACTTGAAATGTTCAAATTGGTTTTATGAATTGCAAAATTAAGTTAAAACACATACAAATAGTAAATCCGAATGAGTCGATTTCAAAAGAAAATTGAACTAAAGTTGAAAAATTCACTTACTTTTGGCTCATATGCTGTCACCTGAGGTTAGTTTGCTTGATATAAAAGTTTTATAGTTCACACGAGTAGCATAAATATCCAGCGGAACTCGGATTACATGAACGAACAATACCGAATTTGTAGAACTAAGATTGAATGTCTAGAAAAATATATATTAGCTTGAACGTAATTCATGTGTATACGTTTGCTTAGCGAAAATTCAGAATGGTAAACACAGCAATAATTTTTAGCAGTGTCGAGCTTGCAAGAGATAGCCCTGCAATATATCAGATAAGGACGCATACATCTATTGGAGTGAGACAAAACGATACTCTAAGAAATAAATTAAAAATATCGTTATTTTTATAATATCGATATTTTTAATTTGGAATTTAAAAAATCTGTACTCCTATATACCTACTATTATTGATATCGATCAAATTCGGCTATTATATTATATTACATTACGTTAAAAAATAATTTATTAAATCTTAATATATTCCTTTGAACAAAGTACTAAGTAAACATTTACTTACAATAAATAAATATTTACTTAATTAAAAAAAATTAAATCAAATTAATGATTTTTTGTTTGAAATAGATATATATTTACATTTAATAAATATTTACTTAGAACTGTTCAAACAAATATTTGTTAAAATTTAGTATTTTTGTTTTAGTACACCATCTCCTTGATAATTATACTAGTATCAGATTTAGTTTTTAAAGGAGACAAGAGAATATATTTTTAAAAGCTTACAACACTTTATTTAGTAAGATTTATTATAATTTATCATATTCCTTGCCTCAAAATACAATACAGTTTAGTACAATCAGTGTAAAGTTCGGTTTTAATCGATCACGCTTATATACAGACTCGATTTTATACTTTCACTTGATATCGTTCTACATATCTACCTTGAATAACAAATGTTAAAGCCTCAGGAAATCATTTAAAGATGTTAGATAATTGTTTTGTATTTTCTACACATACATATACAAAAGGCAGAAATTTACGTTTAACTTACTCGCATTTAATGCATACTGTTCCATTTGTCTGACTCGAACATTATCAAACAAAACTGTTAAGTAGCATAATTCACCAACTAATTCACTACAGTTGTGCAATTATATCTGATTTAACGCAGATTTACGCGGACTGGGCGAAACCCAGCTTGCTGAAATAGTTTCGAAAACCCGATTTCGCGGTTTGCCGCTCCGAAATTCGCGTTAAACTGACACGTCGGATCATCGGAAGTAACACGGTGAGTTCTCACCGTTTTTCCACGTTTTTGCGGTAACGCGATCGTCGGATCGTCGGATTGAACGGTCTGTCCGCGTTGGTCACGTTTGATCTATTAATGTAATAACGTGAGACCGAAACTACATTCACTCCGATATCGATCGTATTGGAACTACATAATGATGTAGATTTGTACCCGCAGACGTTATTAGTGTCCTTTTCTTCATCTCTAGATGCCATAAACTTTTACTACGTTCAGTACTGCATTTTGTTTCCTCAATTTAATGTTTAAAATGTCAGTTACATTTTTGGAGAAATATCAAATTTGCGGCATGTTAATATATCAATATTATTACTCAATAACCTAGTGAGATTAAATTTCAATTTGTCAATTACATTGTACAATTAATTGAAACACGCAATGATTGCAGTACATTTATAATAAGGACATTTGATCTCGTAATTAGGAAACTTCAGTTAGTAACAATTCAAACGTCTTTCTCTTTGCGGTTTAACATTTTGAAACTCGAGTATCGTAAAAGTTGAGACGAGGCTGCTGTCGATGTTCAAATTGCGAGCTTCCATCAGGAAAAACATCCACGTGAACGCATCGTTACAAACGACGGTGTTATTACGATTCTTCGCGTGCGGCCATTGGTCGTGCTCTGCGCTTGGCGGTTGCTTTTTTTTCTTTTCTTTCTGGCAGTACGAGGAGAGACGAGTTGAAATTGGATCAGGGAGAAAGAGAGAGAGAGAGAGAGAGGGAGGGAGGGGGAGGAGAGAAAAGAATCCCGAGGAGATGGACCAGAGAACGCGTCTCGAGGGCCTATCGACTCTCTTTTATTTCTACTCGAGTCTACTCGATGGCCGCCCCGTTGGTGGGCACGTTGCCGTATATAAGTGGTTTAAGTAGACGATCGCGCCAACAGGTCGCCGTGTAGTTGAGCTTTTCACTGAGCTCGGCAACAAAGTCCGAACTGCATTGGACGTTCGAGTTTGCTCCGATAGGTTAATCATTTTCGTGATAGGAGTATGGAAACCAAGCCAGCTGCACACGAACTATGAAAAGAGGATTAAACCTTTACCGTTATGGGACGGGATCAAATTCAAGCACTATCAATACAAGAATGCTTTGTTAGGTACCAAGAAAAACACGTGACCCTGTTTTTAACTTGTCATTTTTGTCACTTTGCGTTTTTTTTTTTTTTTTTTTACGTTGTTATGTAAAAATTGGTTATTTCATTATGTTTATAAGAATTAATCAGTGCTGCGTACAATCCTAATGAAACTACAGATCAATTACAAATGCATGTCTTGTTTGCGCTTCCTGTTTTGAGAAATTATTATACATTGCATCAATACCTATCTCAAAGTAGCCAGGCATACAAATTCGTGGCCGCGGACATAATTGCGGCGAATGAACTAACCAGCAAATTAGTCGACTGACAAGCGGCGAGTAATAGATGCACGAGGAAACCGAAACCGGATGATTCATGCCTGATTGGACAGTGCGAGACGCTTCGTTGCATGGCTGCAACAATAGACTGCATAATTCTGTCAAATGAGATGCACTATGGCTGAATAGATCCGATGCTTTCATTTTGACAAAGTGCGCGTCATGCCGCTGCCGGTGTTCTTGGCAAGATATTAGCAATCGATCGTGAGGTCATTTGACGCTGACAGAATATCTCGATCTATTTATTAAATAAAATTCAAAAGAGTACCTACCATATTTGTTATCGCAGTGTTTGATCCAAAATAACTCGTTTGTTTTTAACAATGGAAGGAAAAGTATCAAACAAAAGTTGCTTGGTTTCGAGGGGCACATAATGTGATGTCAATAATTGTTTTATAGGCGTCAAGGATAGGCAAAGGTAAAATCTGTTTTTTTTTTTAAATGAAATATGTTTTTTTATTTACATTCTGATAGGGCATTTTCAGACGAAGGTCAATAATGGAAAATAATTGAATGGAAAATAAATTGTTTCGAGGCACTCTTCGAATATTTTCGTGTTTTCCTTTACGCCTCCAGCACCTACAAAACAATTATTGACATCATATTGTGCCCCTCAAAACCAAGCAACTTTTGTTTGATACTTTTCCTTCTATTGTTAATACCAAGCGAGTTATTCTCACTTGTTTTAAATGCCTCACCCTGTAGTTATAAATTATATTTTGCAAATTACAAGATGTCTTTAATAAAGGTCAACTAATTAATACCCTATTACATAATAACGTCAAATATTTTTGGAAATTATTCGTATAATAATACAATTATAAGAGTACCAACTCTCTCTTGTACGTTAATGATATTCCCAACAACATCCTCATGAAACACGCAAAAATTCATCAACGTGGAATTACTTTGTGACGGACGCGACGGAAAATCCAGCGCGGAAGGCGTGCCGCTCCGACGAGCCGGAGCAAAAACAACGGGATAGTCTGGATAGAATGCGAGCGAGTGCGGAAACTGCGAACCGCGAAGAATGCCGAGAAATCGAAGAAACCGGGAAACCGTGGAGAATGGCTGGAGGATGGCTAGAACGGCGCGAGAGGATAAGCGGCGTACTACGAGAAGTTATTCTGGAGGGTAGTTAGGTATGTATAAAGCGCCGTCTCTCCCGGGACGACCAAGTCACGTTAAGCGCCATCCACAACGGCTTATAGTAGCCCATTCTATGCTCTGCATGTTTACGGGAAACATTGGACTGATATAACTCGTTCGCGCGAGTATTACGTTCTAGACCGTATTGCGCTTAAACAATCTGGAGCAGTGCCTTCGCATAGTCATTAACTTTCGTCGAATGTCGACAAAATTGTAACGTGAACATTTTTTGTAAGTCTCTACTCGAGAGACGAAAGAACATTTGTTATTTTCTGGAAAGATAGTTAATTCTCATTTTTTAATTTATGGAATAATTTGATAGATATTGTCATCTTTTTTGTTTTTTAAATATAACAATAAGCGTTATCTTTGTATTTATATAATTAATTCTGTTATTTTATTTCCTTGAGTTTATTTGTAAGATGTAATGTAATAGATATTACATAACATATTTTAAAATTTTCCCTTAAAGAATATGTGTTTTTGATCTTTTCGAATAAAACAAAAATTGTAATCATCACTATTATTATCTTGTTACTGTTTTTATACGTATACGTTAAATTAATACAAAATAAAATGATATTAATATTTTATAACATAAATTTCGAAAGATAATGTATTCTACTCTCGCGTATACGTAACTGGATGTAAAATTCATACGTTATGTTCTTTGAGGGAGCTCACCATTAGCTCTGTATGCCACCGCATGTAAAAGTAATATAGAATTATTAATATGTCGCGTACCGCCCACGAATTATAATTAAGTTTGCGAAGATCTAACTGAAGATTGTACGTTCAATGATACTTACGATATATGGTATTTAATATTATTATGCTTACGCTTAAAAGGAGAGCTTCGTTAACTTTAGTGTAAGCAAATGTCATAACAAGAACTTCAATATTTATCTCGGTGAGACACGTCGAAATCATTAATGTAATTACGCATAAAAGTTTGCCGTACGCCAAAGAAGACAGAGCTCTTTAATCTCTTTCATTTTTCTTGCTCACGCATCTCTATTTTCCAGAATTCTTTGTACCCTCACCGCTTTCCTATTTCTCTCTGTTCTCCCAGTCTCCGTATCTTTCTTTACGTTGGTATTCCTTACTGTGCAGCCTCTTTTTATATTTTTTTATACTCGCGAAACCAGCCGTTTCGTTAGACCTTCGTTACATCTCCGTTTCTTTTCACAATGTGCATTTTTTTTTATCTTAGTTCCTTTTCTTTTTTCAGTACGTCGTGCATTTCTATCGTAATTACTTGTTACTTTGTAATGCATTACGTAAATCATCTTCGCCGTGACGCCGTGATAACTGAAATAAAGCGAGAGACATGTTAAAATTCTATAAAAATTCATATATATTAATTTTTAAAGTTGTAACTCTGTACGTATATGCAATTTTTTAAATATCCAAATGTATGTTATATCTCGTTTTGATTACCTTTCTGGTGTGATAGAATACTTTCTTTTATGTATTTTGCATGCAAAGTATAAAGAAACGATGATCTAAATCGAGCGATAATAAGATCTTTTTTCTATATAAAATAAATTTATAGTTTACAATGTTAGTATAACATAAAAATAAAAATAAAAAATATATAAAGAATATAAAAAAAAATAACACAATATAATATCGAACGTTTCGGAACTCAAGGGTCCTGCGATTTTTGAAGATGTTACAAAGTCATAGAGATGAATAATCTTACGGTCTTAAGCGACATGGTGTGGTACAATTGTTTCGAAGAAATTGATTCTCTCCTGTTTTTATGCGAATGTGGAAATTGTGTTTAAAGTGAGAAATTCATTGTCGTCAATATAATATAAAAGTAGTCAAGAGGTAAAACAGAATAAGTCATTTAAATGTACATAAATTGTCAATTATTGTCTATTGTCAATTTTTGTATTACGTCAATTAATTATTTTATTTAGTGTAATGTATTAAATATTCTTGCACGTAAATTTTTATGATAGTATATGTAATCAACATATATTATCAGCATAAAAAGTACTCTTATATCGGTTTTTAAAAGTTCTCAATTAATATCAAGCGTCATTGTATTTCCTTAGTGAATGCATTGTATACCTTTAGCCTGAAGGTAATACACCGTCATAAACAATGATTGTTCAATTATTGCTTTCCACCATTATCTCAACATCGATTTACTAAATAAGGAATTGACACCGCTGGCAATTCCTATACCATTAGGTCGAAGATGCATTATACAATACTGGACAAAATAAAAATAACATCGTGATTATCGTTAATTACACGTTAATGAATGTTTATTCGCGATGCGGGCCGAAAGGGGAAGCTGTAAGCTTTACGAGCCATAGCTTATCCACTGTTACGAGATAGTTAAGCCGTGCACGTACACACACGCACGCACAATGTGCTTGCTCTATGCTCTCGTGTTTACGCAATTATTAATGCTCTCGTGCTTATGCTCCATGATACAAAATGGGAACGACAATAAAGTGGAGTAGGCAGGTGAGAAGAGAGGAGTAAATGACGAAAGCAGATTAGAGCCACGCGACGCGCCGGAAAGAAATTCATCTGCGATTAGCAAGGATCCGACGTGCGATAGCCCAAACAATTAAGGAAGTATAACCGCAATGACAAGAGCAGAATTTGAGTGAAAGAGAATATTTGTGAGAAGCGCTGCGGGTCAAATAAGATGTAAACAAGAGATACGACAATTATTACGTGGGATTCTGGAATAAACGCAACGAGAATGGAGCAGGATAATACGTAATTAAGTTAAAAATATTTAAAACAATATATATCAACTTTTTATTAAAAAAAAAAAAAATGCACGTTGGGAGTTATGTTCCTTTCAACGTGCTTGTTTCAACGTGTTCTACTCACAAGTGTCAGCACGTGGCCTCTGTTGCAGTATGTTGTAGGTCTAATCCGAAACCAGGTTAGCCGACAGCATTAATTAACATAAATTCCCTGCGCTACGGCGTGAAAATTCAAGATGCATAATATTGCGAAAGCATACGTATAATTTGAATTGATAGCAGTCTAGATCCACTTCTGCGGATAACGTCTCCTTCGTTCATCTCTTATTCTTTTGGAGAACGTTGACATTAGTAGTTAATAGTTATTTTGGTGTAATAATTTAATAAAATTATTATTCTCTCTCTCTCTCTGATAAATATAAAAGAAACATAAACACGCACATTTTGTCTTCCTTTTAAAAGTAAAATTATCTTTTTTTTTCGAAAGTTGCTATCCTGGCTTTCTCGTGTTGTTTTGCTCGCACGGAGAATGGTTACCTTGTGCTTAATCGAGTACAATGCGATAACGATAAAAGTGTGAATTAGAACGAGTATGGCGTAAAACAGTGAGAAAATCCGGGATTAAGGCAAGCAAAAACGGAGGTTTCCCTCGGGAGGAAGTTATGTCGGCGGGTTAGTTAGGCATGCACGCAGCGCAGAGCGTTCCAGCTGCATACATCGCGCGTTTGCGCCGGGGGCCAGATAAGCCTTATATGATGCACGTTGCACTTATGCTTTGTGTCTGCTGGAAACGACACTAACATCATATAAAGAAGATCAGAAAAAGGAGAGACGCGCCGCCGATGATGCGTCACATGAAACGAGAATTTTGCGGAAATAAAGCACCTCGTCGACGAAGGAAATACGATAAACGTCGAAAGAGACAATGATGTGGTAATGAAGTAACAATAACCGAGAAATTCCAGAACTCGCTACGTAACACAATAAACATATAGAGACGCTTTCAGTTTAATTTTCAGCTGCATAACCTAAGTTTATCCTGCTCGTCTATTTGCGATTCTACACGTCTTAAAGTAAATTTTGTATGTAAAACAAGGAAACAGCATAGTAAAATAGGAGGTGTCTTATTGAATAAAACATAAATTACGCTCACGTATTCGTTTATGTCAGAAAATTGCATGTATCTCAAGTTGACAATCGAGTTATCAACTGTACTTGACGCAAAGAAAATAAATAATTAATGTACTTTATGTAAAGCAGGTTTGAATTAATTCGAACAAATGCTTCCGCTGTCCGGGTTGCAACATAGCGCTCGGTCTGCCTGACAAGTATGTTATGTATAATGTTCTACATGCGGTTTTTGACATGAACGAATAATGGCGACTCATCACCATTAACCAAAGATTTTGAATGTGCTATAAATTTAGCGAGCATAGCGGCTTAGTCGTGCCAATAAATATCCCTGCTAGCGATGACATCGCCACGAAGTACCGAAGCCTGCATTATGGATGACGTTCATAGCTCACGTGTCATCTGAATCTCGCTTAGACCTCACAGTGCTTGATGGTCTCGCGGTCGCTTTTGTACTACGACGTTTGCCGTCATGCTGTCATTGTAGAAAGCGAAACGCCGCCGCCGTCGTGATGGCGTCACGCTAACGTGATTATGAATCGCCCGGTATTAATAATGCGATCGACATACAAGAAAAGGAATATTCTTCGAAAAAACGACTGGAATAAACGAAGATAAATCCCCGATACTGACATAAATCTCCTAAAGGGGTATCCACTTATTTTTCGAAAATAAAAACTACTTCACTTTATTACATTGTAAAATGTGCAGTGTTTCAAATATTTACGTTTAAAACGTCTTTGTTAAATAAACGTTTAATAATGAAACATCTTTCAATTTTAAATGTTTTATAGTGTTTTTTAAATCCAAACATATATATAATAAATGTTTCGTTTACTGAAAGATTTTCGTTTATTTAAAACATTTTGTCAGACCCTTATTTTTACTTATATATCTTACGAAAAAGTTATAAATTATTGCAAACTTGCAAACAGTATTATAAAAATTGCTGTATTATTTCACAAGAGATACTTCCCAGTTTGTATTTATGTTTCTAAAGATTTTTAGCTCTTGTTTAAGAAATATTGTCTAAAAATAAAGTGGTCGATATCGACAACCTTTCTTTACGTGTCGCTGTATTGGTCAATAAGGAACAAAGGTCGACGTTATGACACTTGAGTGGGAATCTTTAGCTTTCTCGCTCCAGTTTCTCAGAGTGCATTCTACCGATTCTTCATACGGTTCCTCACCCACTGTTACCGACATTACCAACGTCCGTTTACGTCGGGGTTTTACGAGCTGGATCCGCACTCGTGCGATCTCGCTCGCCTGCTTGCACGCCGCGTATCCTTTTTATTCGTTTCCTTTATGCGATATTAGTAATGCCCTTCGTAAACACGGAAACCATCGTTAAAACAGCCACCCTTCGTATAAGCAGGCTGAGCTTAACGAGAGTATCCGCAACGCTTAACTGCACGCTGCGGGTATCCAAGTACTTTCCGGTGCAGCCCGTCTCTCCATCGAAACTATCTCTCTATTTCTTCTCGCGCTCTTCGCCTTCTTTTTACAACTCGCATATACTTACTTATTCGCATATATTTTCTGTTTAATAAACGCGTAATTGACAACAGGTTAATGAACGTTATTCAACAGAAGATTCGCGTGTTAATTGAATCGTGTGGAAATTGAATTATTGGGAAAGTGTCAAACGTCAAAGTATTTATTTAGTTAAACAAATTTAATTAAATTATGTTAATTGAATAAACAATTTGATGCAATAATTGAAAACTTGCGTAAAAGTTCTGCTTAACTGAAAGCGCGGTGAAAGTTTTCTTCGCGAACTTTCGTGCATGCTAATACATTCAATTTCTCCCCGTGTTATAAAAGTGACATATCGGTGATGAGGGAGGCATGTATTTCAAACGCCACACTGCGAAGACAAAGAAACTTCTGCTTTAATGGTTCGGCGTTGAGAAACCCAGCAGATACATTATCGGATTACCAATAAATCACGTTGATTCGATTTCAAAGAAGAACGCGCATCGTCGCGCATTATTTATCCCGTCTCTTTGGTATAACAGCCGTTTCCTCCTCTCTTTTACATGTAAAAGGCGCGTAGTAAAGCTCATTTCCCGTTATTCGACCTACACAGCTCCGCATTCCCCCCCCCCC
>NW_017276028.1:285269-295455 GCF_001594065.2 Cyphomyrmex costatus
CCACCGCGACCTGCACTTTCGCATCCTCTCTCTCTCTTCCCTCCCCGCCGCCGCTCCCTGTACCACTGTCCGTCTCTTTTCTCTATCTTGTCGCACGTGATGTTTTATTTTGTTCCCCTTTCGCTCCTTCGCACCTCCGCCCTACTCCTTTCCCGCGTGCATACACCGCCACTTCCGGTGGCCATACGGCAGGAGAGGTGGAGAGTAGGGTGAATATTATTCAAAGCAAGATTTACATTTTTACGACGCCGCCATTTTCTACCGAAGGCACCGACGAGAATAGGAATTAGATTCATTTACATACATATATACGTGCACGCTCTCTCTCCCCCCCTCCTCCCCCCCTCCTCCCCTTTCATCCTCTCGCTACTCTCAGTGGTGAGTCCGCCCGCCTGGTAAAGGAGATTAATGCCTTGATTAGTTCGTTTTCTGCGACTTATCGCCCGCGCACCCACGATTCCCCCCTTCCTCCCCGCTGTAGCCCACCTCTTGCTCTGCACGCTTTCGCAAACTGCGGTCGGAGACTTTTATCAGGTCACCGCCGAAGTTTCGCCACGGTGGTCTCGTGGTTACGGTATTATGCAAAGGATCTGTCAGGAAGGGTCGCCGGTTCTCGTGACTCTACGTATTACACACTTTCATCGTTCTCCGATAATAAAATTGAGAATAATTAAAGTGACAGGAATAATTGGCGATACTGGAGATAAGAGGATGTTTTAACATAGTTTTCTTCTCTCTCGAGACTGATAGCTCTCCCTTTAATGAATGTAATTCAGGATCATGCCGTGTAGAATAGAATCGTGTCTTTAATCTAGAAATACGAGACAGTATCTTTCGCTTTGCTAACCGGAAATAATCTATTTTTTTTATTATGTATATACACAAAATGAAATGTGCTTGTAAAGGCATTTAAATTCTAAGCTATGTGTGTGTTAAACACTAGATTTACTATCTATTATTACTTGTCAAAAATATAATAACTCCGAACAGAATATTTTATGCTTAAAGAAAATCTTCTGTTACAGTTACATTTAAAAACATACAGTAAGAAATAAAAAGAATCAGACATTAGACGATAAAATTGAATAATTAAATGCAATTTTATAATTAGGATAATTTGAAATTCAAATTTTGCCGATTATTTTTAAACCACCATCTCAACGTTTATACTAACTAAAGATACAATAGAGCATTACAGAAATTAAATACATTATTGATATCCGCTTTCACTAATCCGATTACTTAAAACTCACACAAATTCTAATTACTTAGGAAGGAATTATTATCTCAATTCAACATCACACTAGCAGGAAATTAAGAACAACATCCTCGTTTTTTTTTCGCATCCTCGGTTGTTTAAATGCAGATACGAATTATAAAGAGAACATTAAAGCGCGCACATCTCTGCGGATGAAAATATCGATAACACGCTGGGCTCTTAATGCGTTGCATGAGAATTCGATTGAGTGCACCTGCAGATTACCTTAGGACGCTCCCGATCTAAAACAATCTGCGTGGATATTACTTCCGGACTTGTAATCAGCGTGCGCCTCGTACTTTGCGCATGGTCATTAAGATCGCCAATGAACGGGCATTAACGTCGCACTGGCCGGATATTACGGTCATATTGCGCGGATCGTTGCGCGCGAATTAACGCCGAGCACTCGTGACCGCCGTAAATACGGCACTTCATTTGCAGTCAGCTCTATTAACGCAATTCTTGACTGCTTGGGTTAGGGATTGAAATAGCGGTGGATGTTTGTAATGGGTATCATGATATACGATTAAGATTAAATTGCGGTCATCAAGATGGAAATTCAAGATCCTTGAGTGTATAATCAAAACTTATTTTAATAGGATGATTACAGGTAAAGCAAATAAAAAATTAATTCAAGCCTCACTGAAGAAAATAAAGAAAAATAAATACAATATTTTTGTTGCTTTTACTGCTTTCGTTTTTACTGATTATTCTATTTAATCTGAATCAAAAGTGTTAATGCATCGTGTAATGCAGTATAAATCTATAATCTACTTACTTCCTATAAAATTAATAAAGAAAGTAAGACTTTTTAATACGAACTATATATATACTTATTAGCGTATAACAATTAATAGAAATTAGAAATTTTTTGACATTTTTAAATTTTTATCATGTTAATACGATAAAAGTGGAAATGCATTGAAGTTTTACAGTTTAATTTGAACGTCTTACATTCTGTCCTAGCATACACATGCATTTATCTACAGTATCTACACAGTCGACATTTCTGTTTCCTTTTTATTAGCTAGAATAAAACACGCCTTTGTACATTTCCGCGATGCGACGATAAAAGAATAATCGAGCGCTTTCTTTTAAGCTCCACCGGTGCAGAAGGATAAAAGGTAAACGTTTTAGGAATTTCTTGCCTCTGCCCCTTCTCCGTGGGCGCATTCTTTTTGCTTGCTCTCCATGAGAGGAAACATAAATTTTACCAACCAAAGATTTCCTTTCGCCTCCAAGCCCGCGCCGGCTGACCAAAGCGTGGCTTAACCCCTTAATCTACATTATTATTCCGGTATTAATGCCTCAAGGCAAGTGAAAATTTTTTGACCTCAACTACGCGTTGCTATAATCTTAGAGAAAACACCCAAAAAAAAGATTGTGCGTTCTTATTGCAAACTATTTTTTATATACAAAAGAAATAATGTGAAGTCAGAGCAAGTAAAATTTGATTTTTGTATTACGCATCATAATTGATTTTATCATTAAACAATCGCAATCACATTGTTCGATCGATTCATTTGTTTCTTTTTTATTAGTGCTTAATCATCGGTTTCTTTTTTATAAAACTATTTTTTAATTATATATTAAATATTTTGGAAATAAATACCAAACTTATGTCCTTGAAATTAAAATTCTTATAAAAATAAATAAGAATAAATTTTTTTCTATCATTTTTTTTTATTTATACTTCTTAAATTTATTAATTTTTTAATATCGCGCGTTTACAACTGAAAAATCCTTAATCTAAAATCTTTTTATTACTATTAAATTCACAACATACAATTTCAAAATCTGTCTTTTTCTTTATGACGTTATCTTAAATGCATGGTTACAACGCATGCTTTATTAAATTTGTAGGCTTTGCCGATATTGTTAGAAAGCCCCTTCTAACAACATCGCTTATACAAACCACGAGGGGATTCAAAATTCCGTTTTAATACGGTGAAACGCCGGAACCTCCACGTAAATGGGATCCATGAAGTAGGAAGTCGTGTAAAATTTCCAGCAGAAACATTTACTCTCCTTCGTTCCTGCGACTTCCCGAGGATCAGCCATAGAAAAACGATTGTTTTTACCTGAAGGGGATTACCGGTCCGATTGTTTTTTTATCTAGTTAGTAGACTGTATTGATCGACTGTATTTCACTCGTGAGTACGCACAGTTTACGAGTGTAATAGTAATAGATTGCACGAACTTCCTCAGACTTAGTATTTATCCAATAATTAATGTTTTTTACAACTGAGAAACTATATTTCTATGGACGTTAGAATGTTCTCGTATTATTATCCGTCGAGAACAAAATGCTTGTGTTTTTAATTTGTATTTTTATATATTTTTATAAATTTGAACTTGATTCTTACTTAAACTATCTATGTTTGGCACTCAATTTTTTAAATTTTCCAACTATTTTTGAAACAATTTATGTTTTATTTTTCTTCTTCTTTTTTAATTTTTTTTAATTTTCAAAGCTCAGTAGTCGTAACCTCTAAATTTCTTAAATTAGACTTTTTGATAGAGACACGTAGCTATTTAATTTTTATTGATACGATTCGTAAACGCCAGCATTGGTAAAAATTAAATCGAAAAGCTGTTTAAACACTAAATAGTCCGGTTAATGAGTTGTCTAATTTACTTAAAGCTTAAATAAGTAAATTCATTTGTCTTTTCTTCCTTTTCTTGAACTTACGCAGGTACCAATGAAATGTTCTTTGTTAGACGTAAACGAAAACGGAAATTCTAGAGGAAATTAACTTAACACGACTGTTGATCATTTTCTTTGTTTAACTATTCTCTGCATTGCTTGTCTTTGTCGACCAATCGTTTTACGGTTTATAACGTATAGTAGTATGTTAAAATATTTCACGTATATATACAGTGAGTGTAAAAAATATTTGTACAAGGAAAATATTTTTTTTAAAACTTTATTTTTAAAAAGTAAACATTATCCAGCGAAAAATGATTTATCAAATGGACGTCGAATAGATATCGATATGATGATATCGACCTCGATTTGACGTTGATTCGACGTTTAATTGACGGTCATTTATTGCTGTATAATTAATAATTTATTCATAAAGATCAAAATAAATTATATATTTCTCAATATTATTATACCAAGAAGATATGTACAATGATTAAATAAAATATTAATTTTCTTAAAAATAAGCGAAGATTAAAATATTTGGATGTACAAAATATAATATATATTTGTACATTCGAGAAATTTAGCTTCTAAAATCAGGAACATATGCGAAGCTTATTTATTTATATTAAAACAGAACGTATATTCATCGTATAAAATTGCTAACTAATATTTATTCTCTACGAATGTGGATTTTTTTAATAAAAATTTTCTTTGTACGAATATATTTTTGCATTCACTGGTGTGTACATACACAGACACACGTGCGTGCGCGCGCGCGCATACATTAGCGAAAAAGCTCTCCAAGATAAAACTTCAAAAATGATTAAGTTAAAGGTATAATTAACTTTTCGGTGCTCTCTCTCTCTCTCTCTCTACACTATGTTGTTGTCACGAAAACAATATATTGGAAATTGTGTGCAGTATCACATATAAAATTATTACATACTATAACAAATTATTTTGTAATCGAAACGCCTAAACATTAAAAAAGTTTATGATAACAAGCAAACATATGTGACAAAAAAGTTACAGTATATAAAGTAAAACATAGCCAAGTATGCTATATCGAGAGTGGAAAAATTAATTTGATTAAAAAATACGATTGTAAATTAATACTATTTCTTGTTTTAAGAAAGTAAACATTCAACAATTTTAAATGTTTAGAAAATGTAAAATATCGGATTGAAAACATTTCGAGCAAATATATAATGCATGTCTAAAATGGGATAGACCTGTTAAATTTTGTATTATTATTAAAAATAATTCGATAAGAAATGAAAACAGTGCACGCGTGTTTATAAAAATGTGTCCCTACTGAAATGTCTATCTTTCGCTTTCCGCAGCAAGCGATTAAGTTCGCCACCGATTCGACATCGATAAAGCTAAAGCCTTGATGCCGAACGAATCCGTGCGGGATTGGCGACTAAAAAAAGGAAAGAAGTAAAAAGCGGGAAGGAGAGACAGACAAGTTTGCGTATCTTATTTTTCAGTAGTTCGTCGAAGAGCAGGAAAGGGAAGATGGAAAGGATAAAGCGAGCAGCCGAGAAACGCCGCGCTTGACTTGAAGTTTCCACGAACAACGTTTACTTTATCCACCCTAGCCTTCTGACTTCTCTCTTCCCTCGCAACCGCTATCCCTTTCGCACTCGCCCGCAATGGCCGATCTCAAAGGTCGATCGTAAAAGAGGTAGCGCGGCCCCTTTTTTTTTTTTACAAGTCGCCACTCGTGTATCTGTTCATCGTCGTAGTGGAGCAAACGAAAGTAAGGGGCGACGCTGGCAGACATTGAAACTGCACTTCCACTATTCAACTTCGTTGGAAAGTCGATGACCAGTGGTACTAACTCGCTCTCGCGATATACGTTTCACGAACGAGGTCGTATTGTTTGAAAAATTCAATGATAATGTGAACAATAATATATAATAATAATTAAATTGTCTTTTATAATTTTCAATTTTGATGAAAATTATCTTTTATAATTGATATATTTTAACATAATTAATATTGATGTAATGAGAATAAATGTTGAAATTAAAATTATAACTGTATTCACATTAATGATAAGTAGAAATAATAATAATAATTATTATTATTATTATTATTATGAATATGAATAATAATTACATTGTAGCGCTTACATATTTATCAAATATGTCATAAAGTCGTAAAAATGTAGGCAATTATTATTATCTTTAGGTCACTGGAATAATTGATTGACGAAGCTTTTTAGATGTATATTACGAGGTTTCATAATAAATATTTAAAATATCAAGAATAAACTAAATTGAAAAATAAATGAAAGATGGTAGATTAACTAAATTTATTACTATCTTATGTATCGTCCACTTAGTGGTTAACTTTTGGCTAGTTATCTCGATAGAACGAAAATGCACGAAGAAATCGAAAATTTATGTTCCTGCTGTGATAGTGGACGAAAGTAGCCACAAAGATCGGAAAGGAAGAAGAAAGCTCTGGAAGATATCTAAGAAGAATTTGTAGCTGTACCTACCCACTCTTCTTCGACGCGACGTTTTTTCATGGTAAAGTTGAAATTTGACTAAAAATATTTTACCAGCACGAAGTCTTTTATCTTCTGGTGTATTTATCAAATTTTGGTTTGTTATTATACTTCTTTTTACAATTAAAATCATTTAATGTACATTTATAATGGAAATTTATATTTCATTATAAAAGTAGATTATGAGAATCTGAGAGACGCAAAAGACATTGTTCAATTTTTTCTTTATTTCTTTGGAAATTATTTAAAAATAATCGACGTAAAACCGATATTATACCAGAATAATACATACGAGATATTTTTGAGGTGTACAATTATCTTTTTAATTCATTCAAAAAATAGTAATCTGAAACTTTTGTGTGCTTCTTTCAAAAAAATCTTTTACTCATATTCTTTTGGTTGTTAAGTACAGATATTACATAGAAAGATTTTTTCGCGGTTATAATTACAGATAGAACGCAATAAGAATGTAATTATCATTTAATTCAGCGTGGAGGTTGAAAGAATCTTAAAGAAACTTAAGAATCAAAGAAGGTTCTGAAAAAAGATCCAAAGATTTAAGGTTTAGAAAGTTTGGGGATTTACGAATGCAATAATTCAATTATCTCTTCGAGCACTCAAACACCTTAAAATCTAAAGAACTCTATAATCGCGAATCTAATAATCTCAAAAGTCCACGGTTCGTAATTTCAACAGACCAAAATTACTGATGTCCAAAATGAGTTCGCGGTACGTTTGCGATTACTTCTTGATATTTCTCATATCTTTCAGCGTCACTGTTAAAATATCCCGCGGCCAAGACAAATATCTCTTTTGTCATAATGGCTCCCCGAACTTCAAACGCTCAGGAAATAATTGCTCGGTTCTCGTTCAGAATAACTATGATACTCCAGAGTACCTCTGACATCTCCCATGGGTGCCACGCAAATTTTCTTGGTAGTTTCTCACGATTCTGAATTTAGATGAATTAATGCAGCATCCGTTCTTGGAATGATTATATTAATCCTTGTCTCTTTATGAAGTAATTAATTCTTGTCATGAGGTAATGTATGATTGAACAATTAAATCTTTTCATTAGCGAATTATTATAATTACTGATAAATTGCTGTAGTATTGCATTAATTACTAATAATTATTACAGAATAGAGAGATTAGTATTAATTATATCTATCAAATAGATTTATTAATTTTTATTTTCTATTTGTTTTATTAAACAAAACCTTTTTAGCATAAATGTCGATCGATAAAAAAATGATAAAAGCTTAATCAGATTATAAAGATTATCATGCAATTATTTATTTTGACAATAAAGAAAAAAAATAGAGAAAACGTTGAATCACGAATCAAGCTGGATCACGAATGCTTCTAAATAATTACGTATGAATTTATATACTACGAATATAATTCTTTGATTGCGCGCTGAAATTTTTTCAGATTTGAAACGCAACGCTATAACTACCGCAGTAATATCATAATTGACTAACAATTTAACAATTATTGATACTGTTTACGCATCTTATATCTTACTAATGTTGAATCTAAGGAAAAGGAAATTTAAAAAAACTGGAATATCGCTATTAAAATCTAGCACTCCGTATTTACTGATCGATAACAGTTTTCTCTCGGCATAAAATGTGATAATGCTATTTTCAAGTAAACGATGAAACTGTCTCCTTGGTTACTCCATAAAACAGAAGTATATAAAAAATTAATCATCCATTGTCTCGCGTGTTACATACCGGTTGATTCCCTTTCCCGGTTACTTACGACGCTATTCTTCCTTTTCCCCCCCACTGATCGTCATAAAAACCGGGCCAGGTTTTACGACGCGCAGTTTTGCGAAAGCTGCGTTTATCCGTCGAGCACGGTAGTGTATGACACTTCGGGTACCATGCCGCTACCACGGTGAAAACGGTCCATAAAATGCTCAAATTGCATCGCGACAATAAAAGATGAGATCCGGGTCTCCGGGAGTAAATCCTCCCGAATTTTATCGACGTGTGTATATGCGTCACGGCCGCTCTTTAATCCTCCGTCCGAATTAAACCTTTAATCGTCATTTATCACCTTATATAACTTTTTGTGGTCGCGTTTGTCGGCCTTAAAACAATAAAAGGCAGTTATCAAATTTTTCGCTGATTCCCGCACACATCTCCGCGAATGCATGACAAATTGCTGAAGGGCCTAGTTTCCTCCCCTTCCCGCCCAATGAATTTCCTAGCGGTTTATGCTCGCGCTGGCGTTTTCGATGCCGCCGCACCAAAAAGGAAAGAGGGAAAGAGAGAAAGAAAAACGAGCGAGAGCCAGGCAGAACGGTCGCGGCGTAAATTGTCGAGCGGATCGAGGCTGACGAGTCAATACAGCGTCGACGAGAACGCCACGTTGCGCCAAAAAAAAAAAAGAAAATAGCAAGAGAGAGAGAGAGAGAGAGAGATGAGATGCAAGAGAGCGTGATAGAAGAATTATTGACGGTGGACTCCATTCCGCTGTTTCGACGCGGTGATTGATCGCGAGAACGAATTTGCACGAGTATGGATCCCTTAGATGGGCAGAACGCGCTTTTCACAGGCAGCTTCGCGGCTTTCAAAAACGCGCACGTGGGACGCGCGAACTGTGCAAATGTTGATTCACTTCCGCTCGCCGGAACAAACTCTCATCCGTTCGTATCGATACGAACGCCCGCTGTTTTCCTATCTTGTTTGATATTAATCTATATGTGGTACGAAATGTAGTCGTTGCGTATTAATCATGCTTTTTTAAATTATATTTCGCGGAAAACGCGAACGGGAAAAATTACCAATATTACCACTGGCATGGCATGGTGTAAAATGACTTGTTTTTTTTTTCTTTTTTAAATACTTATCAAAATAATTACGATATATTTCTGTACGCGTATCTCGCAATTTTTTTTTATTAGAAACTGTTTTACAAAGACTGTGACGTGGATTTATTATTATATGTAACGTTTATTTTATATGTTACTTTTTGTTTTATATTACCATAATAAAATATTCAATCTGGCAACTCTCTTGAAAAATAACTTAATAACGTCTACAATAAGATCCACATGTTTAGCGGAACTAATGATAAAGAAATATTTATAGCGTAGCGTGACAAATGATAAAGAAATATTTTGCGGAAAGAAAAGAACATCCGTCTTTATCCTGAAAAGCTAGTGTATACGGTGTTATGTCGCAGCGAGCGAAACACTCGTTAAGCCGCATTAAAATTGCAAGCCGTGCACGCACGCGTACGCGCGTGTCCCACTCAGCACTCGTGCCAAGATTTTCTTTTGCTCGATGTTAAAACCGCACGTGCCCGCACTGCAGACACGCGAACGCACGCATGCGCCCGAAAATGCTCGCGGAAAATGGCGAAGCTTGAACAATGCAGGAAAAGCCTCACCGGGAGCCTCACATGCGACCGGCATCTGCAGTTACATGAGTAAAACAAGCGTACATATATCACCGTAAACTACTGCGGATAACTCCCTGGATCTCGCAATATATCATGCTGCTATTGAGAAACTTTAATCTTTTTCCAGTTATCTAATTTCTGAGCATTTAATCTTAGCGTGTCAGTCTAATCTCAAAACTCGTATTGATATAGACACGTAATTTTTATGCCCCTCTAAATAATTTGCCCGCTATATATATTCTCCGTCGTACGCGCACACGTGTGACAAATATATTTTCTTAACATAAATTTTGCAAAATAAATCGGCGTTGTAAATCACATCTTCGTATTTTACATAGATTTA
>NW_017276028.1:295796-362402 GCF_001594065.2 Cyphomyrmex costatus
CCCCCCCCCCCCCCCCCCACGATTTACGAGATAACCACTTCGATATGCTACTTTGCGTTTCACAAAAGTCCCTCGCAGAAGAACGGCACTCTTGCTATACTATATCAAATTCTAGTCGACAAAACGATCTGTAAAGAGGAACGACACACGTGTATCGTCTACGTACTTGCATCTATATGTACGCGTACACCACACACACACACACACACACACACACACACACACACACACATATACACGCACACACACACGTGTCCTTCTTTCGGGATCTCGCCGGAAAGTAGAGGATACGCTAGAATGAAATATGTCAGCGATCCGGTTTGAAACTGGAAAAAGAAGGTATTCCGCCTTTCGAGGAAATCAACGATAAATCATGGCATTAGTTTTATACATTTTCATGTTGTTTGCATTGCTATGGGATTGACTGATATGACTGAAACAAATGCGTTATCTGTCACGTTGATGCCAACGGATACCTGCAAAATATAAATATCGGACATTTAGATTAATCTTTAATTTTTTTAAAATTTTTTAAGGGTTTAACAATTAAAATTGCTTGAAATGAAAATAATAATAATTAATAATCATAAAAAATACCTTAAGTAATAGCTATTATCTCCTTTTACAGACAGTATTAAAAGAAATATTACCTTGAAAGTGTGTGTATGTATGTGTTATATTATTTTAGCCATGAGTAAAACATTCCCACAAATTAACGTAAACGATCTGTATCCCGTTAAAAATAGATATAAATGTTTGATTGAGAAATAATATTTATTATTATAACAATTCTAATATTTTATAGGTTTCTTCTGGCTTTTATTACCGCCTTTTCTAAGCAAGTGCAATAAATTAAAGTCTTTATACTTATGGTCAAGGCTATACATTGATTCAATTCTTGCCAAAATGCGACCAATTTTTCGAAATCTCTTAGAGAATTAAATTCTAAGTTTATATCATTCTTTAATAAAAAAAAAAAAAAGAGATACAGGAAATTTTTGATTAACTTAAGAAATGTGCTATTAAATGTATAAAAAATATCCTATTAGTGTAATAAAAATAGCGAGCAAAAATTTTAGTTAAAATTCGCTATGTATATGTATATCTTGGCGAATCTTTAATAATATCATATGAAATTAAGTTTCTAAAAACGTAATTAAGCTAACTTTTCGTGCGACTTCGAACTTGTTAATTTCCATTTAAGTAATCAATATCTCAATTTAGTTACTGAAACAAAAAATTAATCAGGATTGTTAAAATTGTGATATCCATTTTCGAACTAATTAACTAACATCTAGCATTACTTTTGCCCGAACAAGCACAGCAAACATCTCGAGCGATATGTGCTGACGTTTCTGCGTGCATTTGTGTACGTGTGCGAGCGTATCACAGTAATGCAGTCATTCCCTTTCCTTCCTCTTTCCGTTCTCGCAAACCGCAGCTTTTGCATGCAAATTTCCTTAAGAATTACGATTTTACTTCATAGACTCCTTGCCCCGCTCTGAATGCCATAAAACAGAGAACGTTCCCGGGAGTACCTAACAAATACATGAGCAATTCTTAGAGCGTCGCATTGTCCTCGTTAAATCCATGTGAAATCTTTGAGGAGTTCTTTTCTAGTTTGTTCTTCGTTTCTATTCTCCTAAAATATCGTGATTTCCGCAATACTAACAGTATTACATTGGATTAAGATGTAGCAATAAAATACATTGTCAAATTTATAGTGTCAATCTGACACTATTCATATAGATATAGTATTAAATTTAACTAACGTTTTAGAGTATGAAATAACGATTATATATATATTTGGTAGCAGCTGTGGCGACTAAAAATTATGTTACGTTTGACATTATAGACTTAATAGTGTAAATTACATAAATTGTGAAAGAATTTTATTTAAAAAGTCTTGGAAAATTGATGAAATATTGTATATTGAATAATTTATTATACTATATTAAGAGATGGGTATCCATCAAAACAAGCATTTTCTTACAAACATTTGTAAATGTTTGCGAATGTTTGTGAATATTTTGTATGTAGTGTTTTCTCTGCTTTTTTTCCAGTGTTTTCTCTTTTAATTGTATGTATTTGGAGGCTTCGCCGAATTTATTCAGTTTGAAAATGCTTGCAAACGTTCGCAAACGTTTTGATGGATACCCACACCTTTATATGTCAAAGTTGGAAATAAAAAATATTTTTAATTCAATAATAGATATATTTATGATATTTAATTTAATATAATGTGTATATTTTTTTCGTAAATTTCAATTTTCATAAAAAAAATCTCACTCAAAGTCTTCTCAAACAAAATATTAAATCACTTTATTTTTTATTGTTGTCAACACTATTGGAGAAATAGTTTTTGGATCTAGGTTGGGAAGCGAAAGAAATTATTTAATTCTATTTTATCATTATTATTTATTATAAAAAACGATAAAAATGTCTTTAATATGCTGTGATGGAACTTTATTCTTGTGTTTATTAGATACTACATTAATGATGAGGTTTCATATAATATAATATCATACCACATTTAACCAATTAATTTAATTATTTAACCAATAGGATTAGCAAGAAAAATAACAATTGAAAACAGCATCAGAGCATGGAAAAACATTTCTGATATAAAATGCACATTACAAAAAAATCTTTACATTAATAGGACCTTAATGAATTCATACTATCTCTCTCTCTCTACCATATTATATAATATTAGTAATATAATAATTAAATTAACTAGTGTAAAGTATCAATTATCATATGGTATAATATGCAATATTTATTCTCTACCTAAGTTCTCTCCTTTCCTTCTGTTTCCAAATCTTGAAACTATATTATTATTATATTTGTCGCCACTTCCTCTACAAATATACAGGAATTAAGTTTGTTCATGTATCGCTGTTTACTCATGATCTAAAATTAAAAGTAAAAATGGAACGTATTTTTTATATATTACTATATATGTATAATAAATTACATAGAAGTACAATGGAAGTAATGTAAAATTCATTTCCTTTGAAATAATGCAAAATTCATTTCCTTTTACCATTACAAGTGGAAAATGGTTAAGTGATGATACTGCTCTTTTCCCGAGCGTGAGTAATCTTACTCGAGAAAAACTCTTCATCTTCAATAATATACAAGCAAGGTACGGATTTTTACGTTCTGTCATCCGTTTTTGTTACATCACAAACAGTATGTCGATGGAATTCTGTTCATTTTTTGGCACGACAAGAATACTGAAAGAGGATATTTTCCAATACATAGTTGTCAGAAGCAAAACTGATTCAAAAGATATGTAGGTTTCAAGCGAACTTTGTATGATAACAACCCTGGTGGTATTTCTAACAATTGCATCCAAACTTAATAATATTCATAATATATTTATTTATTTATGCAACGTATTATCTATGCAATGCCTACGATGTGATTTTCTGCTGCAACGCAATGATCCAATTATAGAAGTGATTTCTTCGCTTTCTAATTCCATAGAGACTCGATGTAATAATTACACACGGTTTATTTTCTGTGCTTATGCGGTATCAGAAGTAAATCTACCAACCGAAATTAGATCGGCTTAGATCCGAATGTATATACGAGGAATGTTTCGCGTAGAGTGCCGTGTTAGTCATTCAGAGCCAGAATGTTCTCTCCCGCGTAAACTCGTCGACGTTTCACGACGTTCCCCGCCGTTCACGAGGAGAACGGATCGACGAAGCTTACGGATGGGAATGCGCGCGTTCCGCGGGCTCGCTGACGCGCGACGCCACTCGACTCCAATTAGGAAACATTTCCGACGCACCGGCAGACTGCGTCAGATGGGTGAGTTACATTTGCAGTTACGGATTACGATTGGTCACGAAGCGCTCACAATCAGCAATCCTCTCAGCAATTTGCCAGAATCGCGCGTACATATAGTTTCCCGGTCTTTGTCAGGATTTCGCGGCGGCGCGGCGCCTGCGGCTTACAAGCAACCCGCGTTACAAAGCACCTCTCAATAATTGTGCATTGACCAAATAAATTTATCCTTGGTACTGTTATACATGCGCGCATGCACATCGACCACATTAGCTTTCCATTGTGTTGTAGACGCTACCGGGGGAACGGTGCAGTTCCGCCACCTCTGACCTCCGACTCGATCACGCTCGACCAGCGATTAATTAATCGCTTAAGGAGCGAAAACTAGCTGCTACCTCGGCGCTAAATCTATCCTCGAGGCGTCCCGACGCGCGAAACGTTCTATCTTTGGACATTTCACGTGCGAATTAGAACGAGGTAACGCGCGTTGAGTGTTTCACATTTCACAGTCGCGCGAACAATGATCGATGGAAATCAAACGGTCGGCGAAGATTGTTGGCGTGCACTGCGAACAGAATTGTTAATGACGATTATACGAGATTACGGAATAATTCATTTTAACTATTAGAACATGAGCTGTTGCGATTGGCGCTCTCGTCATTAACAGGTTCATGGGAGTTCATTAAATTTAATGGAGATGTGTGATAGGATTATAATATAATGTTAATTCTCTGGATATTATCCTCGCGTGATAAACAAATTTAATTTTAGTAATAGGATTTATATATTGATTTGGAAAAATAAGATCCTTGTATAAGATAATTTTCAAATAATATGTCGGTTTATGCAAAGACTGTTACAATTAATGCAATTCACGTAAGTATAGCTGAAAGAAATCAGTGTTATGAGAAATAAGATATTTTTTTAATATCTCTCAAAACTTTGTCGAGTCCGATAATGTATGCGAAAAAAATGTAGGTATTCAATTCTATCACAAGTTTGAAAAATGAGGAAATGTGAATTTTGTCTATATATAACGAATCTGACAACAATGAATTCAGTGCTGCTTAAAACGAATTCAGTTATACTTAAAAACAAATTTTTATCAATTTTTTTATTTCTTACAAGTAATAAACGTAGAATTTTTTCTGAAAAAGAATATCTTTAAAACACCATTATCTCCTTTAATTTTTAGACACTCCGTTTGGAATATCTTATGCGACAACATAAATACATAATATTGTAAATGAAAAATACCAGATATTTGTAACTTTATAAATTTATATTATGTAAGTATAAAAGCACTTATACTTTTCACGTAATACAGTATTAAAGTGAAATTGAGATGCGAGAAGATGCCTTTTCTATGTATTGTATTGTATTATTTGCAAATATTTACTTTAAAATTACTGTATCTCGAAAAACCGTACTGAAACAAAACAAAATGCCTAAATTCTGAAAAAGCAGAAATGTAAAGCTCGTAACATATTCTTGTAAGACTTATAAGAACTTTTAATTGACTCAAAAAAGCATTTTACAGCTAAATTGTTGACTACAATACTGCAACATAATCATGAAAACTCTCAAAATATCGTTTTTTTACCTTTTTGACACAATTTTTCTTTAAATCTGTGAAACTTTGTAAATTTTATATTATTTTTAGCAGCTGAGAAATACTTATATAAGAATCACCATCCAGGCATTGAGAAACAGAAATCTGTTTCTCGGTGTTTATACCTTCATTAATTTTTTCTCCAAGTCTGATCGGTGAGACGTCAACCAAAATTTCACTGAATCTCTCCTACTCTTTTAATCTACTCTCTCTACCCCTTTCTCCCTGTTTCATCGAGGCACCGCTGCCTCATTTCGCAAACAACCGTCACACTGCAAAACCCGTCGACCCCCAATTGACGTTCGCGTCAACGAGCGGCGTCCACGTCAACAGAGAGTAACAGAACCGGGGGACAAGCGTTTTACGCCCCGCTGCCCCTTGCCCAGTCCCGGTGACCGCCCTCTCTAGTTCCGAGGGTGGCTTTGGCTGTCTACCGCGAATGAGTGCGCAACCGGCAGCACATTTTGATCTATAACACGAGCGAGAGGCTATTGTCGATTGGTGAAGCAACACCTGGACCCAGCCGGAAAGCGTGCTGAGGGCTTTTCATTTTGGACCGCGTTGTCCGGAAGAGGGGTGCCGTATGGGAGAAAGCTGGCGATACTCGAATGTAGAGGGTGACGACGCAGAGATATTTTACCAAAAAATCCGCGCGCATTGTGATAATATAGTAAGAATTTTTTATTATTATACATTTATTATATATAAATATTTTTTTTGTTTAGTATTACAAAAATGTTTATTTTTATTATAATATTGTAAATAATATACACAGACTTATGGACAAAAAGAAAGCTCTTCTCCGAAATCTTTTTACGATTATTATCGTTAGATTTTTCGCTTTACAAAAGTTATTATAGACAAAGGTTATCATAGACTTAAGATGAAATAAGTAAAATGAAAATGAGAATGAGCGAAAAAACAGAAAGTTTTTATAAGCATAATATCTAGATTAGGAGTTGTTCTAGAAATTTCTTTTTTAGAATTTTTAAACGAGATATTATAAACCCTTTAATAATCGATAAATCTTTCTATTTATATTTTATAGATTTCTCTTAGAGAACACCATTACAGGCCAATAATATCGTAAACGATATATTAATAAGTAAAAGATATATGCTTATTTTGTTGTCAATATCGTGTTACCTTCAGTCGCATATTTTTTATAAAATCGAATTTTAAAGAATAGAGAATCTTCAATAGAGAATATATATAATGATGATGAGAACGAACATTTGTTACATTATATAATATATGTATTGTATGTTACAAAAATATTTGTTAAGTGATAATACAATTAATTGAAAACGTGGAATGTAAAATATTATTCTAGTTTTTATCATTAATAAATTATATGATAGAAACTTTTATTGGAAAAATCTTTGAGCAATTTGTCAGTATTAATTGCAAATTATTACTATTTACACGCAAAAATTTAGTAGCAAATATACAAAAAATTTGAATTTCAATATTTTTCTAAATATAACTATTCTGAATCTAACGGCCCCATGTTTTTTCTTAACATGACATTTTTGTAAATTTCGTTAAAATGGAACAAAGTATGACGCACTATTTGCATCTCGCTTAAAGCCAGCCATGGATAATAAAAAAGGTCACGAGAGGGCTGGGAACATAGCAGAAGGACCGAAATGCGCACATGCGGCCAGATCGTTGGCGCCTTTGTGCACGCGCGAAAGGGGTGTTAAGTGTTCACCGAATTGCCAATTTTGAGCCGCCACCATAGTAAATGCCGTGGCATGTGCACCGTCTTTTCTCTCTTCACTTCTTTCAGCTACGAGGATAAGATCAGCATTTACCATAGCTGCGTAACGGCGCAGTACGCTTTGTTCTCGTTCAAGTAAGAGAGATAAAAAGTTTACAATATTATATAGCAGTAACAAAGATAAAAAGCAATTTTTATTTGTGAGTAATATACTGCAGTTTTACAATTACAAATATTTATGACAATATGTTTTATATTTGCGTATTTAAAATCAGACTTCCTATTGTTAAACTCTTGACGATTTAATGTTCTTCTGGTATACGTATGTATTCTGCACATTTGAAAATTATAATAAAAGTACAATAATTATACAATACTTGCTTCAGCAAACATATAAGACTCATTTCAAACGAGAATCACTTCGTAAATGTTATAATAAATAAATTATAGAGAGTATAAATACTCTTTCTCTCTCTCTCTCGCTCATCTCTGCTTAAAACGAGTGATTAAATTTTCTTCTAATTTTATTGACAGTACGATAAAACATAATCGTCATATTATGTTATTCTATACACATTACGAATATTACGATTTAATGTTAAGCATTTTATATTACAGTATTTTACATTCAAAGTGCAAAATAATAAAATTTCATGTATTTTTGGAAGTCGGAGTTGTATCGAAATAAAAGTTTAGAGCGTTTGGTGATTGACGTAAATATCGCCATGTCGAATCGCCAGTACGATGGAATTTCCAATCGATCACGTTTCGAAATGGCGAAAAGCTACAACTTTGATGTGCCTTATTGCCGTGAACTGGTTACCGCCGCCAGCGATTCGCCGTCGATCGACGGCAGATACCGCAACCAAGGCAGAACATAATGCAGAGGTCCGTTCTATCGTGTTGCACGCACTAGTCAATGGTCCTCTCGATAGGTTTCCACGAGACCGCAGAGGCGGTGCAATGAAATTATTTGGCGGCCGGGCAATTAATTGCGCCACCGACCAGTTAATCGACGAAGAATTATGCCACCCTATAGTAGCTTTGGAAATCCGGTCCTAAATTTCAGTTACGTCCCACTCGGGTATTTTAAAAGTTATTTTGTTTCTGCGCGTATTTAATGAGTCAATAGAGTAAATTAACCCTTAAACGCCAAACTACGGAAACAATACACGCTGCAGTACAGCATATATCCATCCAATTCAATTACTTATAACTAGTTAAAAGAGTTTTATAAAAATAACAATATATTGTAAAATAATTTTTTAATCGAAATACTAAACACAAGAAATACAGCGGTATCAAACAAGTGTCAATATTTTTATTGAATAATAAAAAGTTATAAGTATTGGAAAAGCGTTGGATAAAGAAAGTTGGGTAGGTCATATAGAAAAGGCATTTGAGGATTAGTAACTAATGTAAATGGAATATTATATGATAATATTATTTATGTGTCAACTTATTGTTAGTTTACATTTTATACACGTACTAACTAAGTAGTAATTTTCTATTAAATTAGCTTAATTTCAGCAATGTATTTGAAGAATATACTAATTGTAAGTTGGTACAATACGCATCAAAATGATAATTAAATATACATAGCATGTATTATATATGTTTCGTATCGCGGAAATTATGATCATTTAATAGAAAGTTAATACCCGTATCAAATGCGTGTAAACTAAACTAATATGTATGTTAATATATGTCAATTAACAAAGTAGGATTTGCAAATAACATTGGTTATAAGAAAATCTCACATCTAAATTATTAAAATGTTTAAATGTATTTATCATTTATTATTATTATATGTATTTATGCTAATTATTATACGTTAGTAAATATTTGTTATATCATTTTTCTTTCAACTTTCCTAATTAAAGATTTACAAAATGTGATTCTTAATTTGATCTTAATCTAATTTCTAATTTTAATTATAATATATTATTAAACAGTACGATGAATTTTTCTAAAAGAAAAATTCAATAACGGATAGTAAACAATAACCGCAAGAAATTTCTTGCATAAAAATTTTCATAAAAAATGTAAACATCGTAGATTATCACAACATACTTTCCGTTTGACATTAATCACTATAATCTAGTCGCCTCTCTTATTTCATCGATCGCACAGCATGCGCATGTACTCACGTATCTCCAGAACGTGCAAACAATTGTGTCAATCGGGCGAAGAAGACTTTTAGATTTTAGACGATGTCTGAAATTATCGAGTAGATTGCTAGTACGAGAGAACTTTGCGCACTGATTGCTCTGTAAAATAGCAAAAAAATAACGACCATCATTTTGAACTTTACTTGTGGTGTGTATGTATGTGGGTGTATGTGTGTGTTGGACATTGATTGGCATCAATTTTCAACGAAGAAAACGAGCGAAACCATAATCTAGAGCCAATCAATCGAACAAGCACATTTTACTGCACGTAACGATGTACACAACCAATGTATGAATAAATTGTTACTCGATCCATTTTTCAATGGATTGTTAGCGTTATTTGTAAGCGTAGCTTATATATATATATATATACTTCTCGTGCGCGCAAATATACAATAATACTAAATTGGGCATTTAATTCCCTCCGTAATTATGAAATTTTCCTTTATTTTACCACACGTTGAGCTCGACCGAACTGGATCAACGTTTAATTTATTTTTATATCTTCGTGATATGGCAGCTCTTAATAACGCTATAATTCAGTTACATATTAATGTTTCGTAGCAATACGAGAATATATCCTACAACGTATCCAGGGATGAAAATTAAATTGTAATATTATTTTTTCAATATTGGAAAATTAATAATGTAATAACTGTATATTAAAAAAAATGCATTTTAATTTTTAAATCTATAAATTATCGTACTATTGATATAAAGATTTGTTTAATTTTTGCCCTGTTACACATTAACATATGTTACATATATACCTGTATAATATATTTAAAGGTAATATGAAATATACCATATGAAAAATGTGGACGACGATTAGAAAGATTATGAATATGTGGGGCGTGTATGAAATTGGATAGCCCATTTTTAAAGCACTATACAAGCGAGCTTTCTCTCGGTCACACCATCCGGTAGGCGAGCAAAGGCTTAATTCGACGGGGCGGAGCTGTGTCCTCGAATCGTCGACAGACGAGAAACGTTTACTGGAGCATCGTACTTTGGAAATCCAGAGCTAAAGCCAGTGACTGGAGTCCAGCACAAAGGCACTTCCACTTTGCGAGTTTAGTGCCACATACTAAATAAAATTCCTCGTGTGTTTCTACGCAGAAGAGGGTTGAAAATCTTCTGGGAAAAAATCTTCTGGCGCTTTTTCAATCGTATAGTGGTGCATTGCATATCGTTTTGATTTAAAATGTCACAAGATGCCAGAAAGATGAAATATAAGAACGATAAATTAGTCGAGATTTTATAAATAATATATCAACATTTTTTGCTTAAATTTGTTCACAATTATATTTAATTTGCAAAGATTCTATATATACGTATTATCTCTATATATCATCTTCCGTTATCGATCTGCATAGCTTAAAATGCTTAAATAATATTGATTTTTATGTTAATTTTTATTGTTTAATCGATTTTGTCTGTTTTTTTTTATATCTAGGCGTTATACATATCTATATATATTATAAACATTAGTTATACTGATATCGGTAATTTAAATGGCATATTTTAAACACGTGTCATATACATATAAATTATTTAATATCTTTTTTTAAATAAGAAGATGGATGATTATATAATTACTTAGTTTATTTTATTACTTGAAAGGAATTATTAAATCTAATATAAATGTGAAACTTAAATACTGTAAATTATTTTTATTTTGATTAGAAATTGGAAATTATAATATATTATTATTTTTTCACACATTTTTACGTTCAGAGGAAAATAAGATTGAATGATTTTTTTTTAAATAAATTATTAAAAAATTGCTACCTTTTTTGCGGCAGTTTTATTTTATTTTCTTGATTTATTAAAGTGTAACGAGAGGAAAATTTTCAATTTATTAAAGTCGTGTAATTTTATACTTCTCGGACCGTAAAAATGTGGCAAGAATTATTAATAGCGATGAGTTCATTTATGCAATCATATTTTTTTCGATCAAAAGAAGGTAAATTTTTTTCTTCAAATAATCGTTCGATTTAAAATACGATAATACTCCATTTATTGAAGTTGATTTTAAATAGAAAAACAAAATTGCAAAAAAAAAACAGAATATTCGACATTTATTTAACAGTGTGTTATGTTTCGTGGCTATAACGAAATGGATGGATAGAATTTTTTTAACAGGATACGATATACCATTGTTACATATACAAAGTCACTGCTACCATTTACGAAGCGACAAACAAGTGACAAGAGTCATTTGTTTATTACTTCGTAAATGATAGCAGATCGACAAGAGAAAATTTCAATTGTTGTTTGTAATCAATTAATGATTATTATTTTTTGTGATTAATTAATTATCCATAATCAATATTCTTCGAGCATATCGCTCAATAAAAAATAATTAATGATAATCATTATTGAAGCGGAAATAGTTCACAATTTATTCATTTTTGAAATAGAAATAAATAATATCGAAACGATAGGAAAAAAATAAGAATTATAAATTATTGTTTGCATTTGTTGATAATGTACAATATAATTTTTTAAAATGCTTGATTTTGACTATATCTCGACTTGAGTTGTTCACTAATTTAAGTATAATTTACTTCATCTTCTCTCAGATTTCAAAAGCGAAAAATGATACAAATCGTAGAATAAGGATTTAAATTACGATAAATTGCGACCGTTCGTTTGTCAATAATTCGTAAATCTCTGGAGATTTTTATGCATTCGAATATTTTACTGCATTGCACATGCAATATTGACAATGAGTTTTGATTATATATTTCTGAACAATCCCTATCATATATCCTACTTATTATTAGCCATTAACTCGATTTTATTTACGTATCATATGATATTGCACTATTACGTACACCATGTACATATAATATATAACATTATAAAACTATTTTATGCATACTTTTATTAATATTTATGCCCTTGTGTTTTACAGTTTTTTTTATTGTATGTATTGTACCGTGAAAGAAACATCGAATTGTGTAACAACTTCTTTGACCAATTTGTGAAGTAAGTTTTTTAAAACAAAAATGTCAAGGTATGAATTGTCTTTGTGTAGTCACTGTCAATGGCAAAAGGGCTTTTCGCGAACCGTGTTTCAAAGGACAAAAATATATATACAAGTAAAATATTCTCTATTTTATTTCAGATGTCATATGAAATGGACTTTTTACAACAGGATATTATAAAAATTATAATAAACGACAATCTCCCTCAACATTTTTGTTCAAAATGAAAATTTAAAAAGTTATTAAAATTTGCCTTTATTATTTCACGCACAACTGTGTGTGCATCGTAAGATATTTGATAAAAAAAGAAAGATTTTTTTAACAGTATAGATTCGTTGATTACTTTCTATACTAGAAGCAGATGCTTCTAATATGGAATTCAATTGCTTTTATCTTAGCTTAATAGAAATTTCTCCATGATGTACCTATTTACGCTGCTCTAAAACCGAACCGCCTTTTTAAATTTATCTTCTCCGCGCGAATGCCAGATGGATTTATCTTTCCATATTTACTATTCACCATCTTATCGTCGCTTATCCCACCAACGCTCGTGTGTCCATCTTCATCGCTATTCTGTTGACAGGCAAGCGATCGATTTGAACAGTTCTTAATCCTTCGCGCGGATCTATAATACATCCTCGCTACGAAAATCGTGCATCTTCCTTTTCCCCTTTTCGACGAGGGTGCGACATATTTGCGCGAGTTCGGCTGTCACACGCCGAAATGTCGAGATTTATGCACGAATAGATATATATAGACTAGACGAGAAAACGGAGAGAGAAGATGATTGAGAGAGGGAGAGAGAGAGAGAGATAAATATATAGCGAGCGGGACAGAAAATATCCGAGATTTCTCCTTATGGAACCTCATCCATAATGGGCTCTCGTTTCCTTGCACTTTGATGATTGATGAGCCCTTGTTTACGCGCTCCAACTGATCTTCTAACCCTCCTCCAACTCTCGCTTCGCATCGCTCTTTACCCTTCCTCGTCGACATTCGGTCGCTCTTACGGTTTCCTGCGTCTCATTCATCAGGGTGTCTACGGGATGGTTTAAACTCGTAAGAAATTACTATACCAAATTCAGTGGTTTCGCTTGAATTTGATTAATTGAAATTAATTTGACTAGTCATCGTCAAGAGATACGGAACGCGTAATTTATTTACCGATTAAATTATTTATTATGATTGTAAAGCACTATTATCCGTTTGATACGTTAAGCGATAAAGTTATCGGTTAATTAATCAACGCTCGATTCAATCTTCTCCAATTTTAATCGCGCTCTCGTTAAGTAGGCTATGAGCGCAAAATCTACAGTGTTTAATTAAAAGATTTAATCAACGCGTAGCCGCATGGTTGAAGAGAACGCTTAAACAATGTCCTACTAACAACCTAAATGACATTCAAAAATTATCGCACTCATCTAGGTAGAGTGGACACCAAAATTTATTTCGCGTGAATTAATTTTATTTAGGACAGCTGCACTTTTATGTAGTGCATATCAATTTTAGGTTGAAATTAAATTATTTGTATTTTAATTAATCTCGTAATTATATAATATCGTGTTAATCGTAAAAAAAAATTCGTAATTTATTTACAGTATAAAATATAAAATAATTTACTTATTTTATAATTGTTTTATTTTTGTATTATAATAAACGCATGAATATAACTTGATTGCTTTTGCATTTAAAAAGATTTCGTGATATCTATGTAATTTATTGCCAATAATTTGTTTTTGATTTGAAGCTGATGTTACAATACGAATACAAGAGATAAGTAGAGGTACGCACATTTTATACGATGGTGATTTGCGCTCATTTTTATCGGTTTAGAGTTTTAGGTATCGTTTTATTATCAATTATGCTGTCGCGTATATTTTCTTGGGAATGTCGACAATTAACCACAATTTATCTTGTCTTATCTCGCGAGTTAAGTTCAGCTTAAAGTCAACGTCTATCTTATAATCCCCGAAAATCTTTCAAGCTTTATTCGCGGTCACCCTGTAGATAGCCGTGTGGAAAAGACTCTCAGAGCCTTCCTCATCCCCCATCGTGGTAGTCTTTTTTTCTCATCCCGAGTTCTTTGATTTTTTCCATTCTCATCTTCTCCTTTCATTCTTTCTTAGCGAATAGCACTTTTCATTGAGCAACGAGCACAAGTGGATCTTAGGAACTTTGTCTCTCCCTCCTTCTCCTTTCCTTTTTCCCTTTCTCCCTCCCTTTCTCCTGTATTTTTGCGGTATCCTCACTGTTTCGAATGCATAATGAATTTTTCTTGTTTTCCTTTTCTCATTTTTTTCATTTTTTGTGGTGCTCCGCATCTCAATTCAAATGATGACCAATAATCGATGCCGCGGCTTATTTCGTTGCGGCCGCACTTAATTGCTACTCTCTGCTTTCTGCAATTGGAACGCGCAACGGCATTTTGCTGCAGTTGCAACGATTCTTACCACGCGGCTCTGAGAAACGCACGTTAATTGCGGTCGTCAAGAGGCCACAATTGTTTTCCTGCTTTTTCATGCACTCGTTCTTTTCCAGACGGCTATTATGGAATTTTTCATTCGAGGACCTACGTTCTATGCGAAAGAATTTTTGTATCTTTTTTAGAAAGAAGATTCTGAATGCGTCTTTTTAAAATATCTACAAGCCTTGCCGAATGAAGATTGAATTATTAAAGCATCATATAGACATAGTTACATGAATAATTAAATCATTATCTTGCTGCTAGTAACTTTTAATTGTGTTGCATTTTGTAAATAAAAATTTCATTATTTAACTTAAAAAGTAAATGTTTAATAATTAGGAAATTGGTTAAAATATTGCGTAAAAGTAATATGAGATAAAAAGAGATGAAACTAACATGAAGTAAACTTTTCTATATATACTCCGAAAATTCAGAAAATTAAGAAATAAGGCAGAAGTGGCTTCGTGGCCAACCAAGAGTCTACGCCAACAACGTCAAGTTTTCATTTACTTCCGAAAATGCGAAGCGCCAGCATGTAACTTCACAAAATGAAGTGCGAATAGATGCAAAGAGGAAGTAAGGTGAAATTACCAAAGTTGCGTAGTGCTGCTTGAAATGAAGCAATTAAGCTTCGAATAATTTTCCAGCCAATAGAGTCTTCACGCCCGAATACAGATAATATGGATAATACATCTATTTTATTGATTTTATCCTTCCGCTCTTATTGCGCAATGAAAATATCTCACCTTCGGCTCAAATTTTCCAAGCAATCAAGCATTTTCGAGATTATTTGACTGTATTCGCAAACTATATAAGAGAATTATAGTTTTGACTGTCTTAATTTATAAGTAATCAAAAGTTTCGTTTTGCAGACACGAACAAGGGGCCCTCGGGGCCATCCTTGTAAATTCACGCAAAATTAGACGAGGTATAACGTCTTCTCAACGCCTGTGATAATCCACTTACTCTTATCGCGGTGATTTCGTGAAAAGGACCGTGCTTGACATCCGGCTGAAAAATTAATTATGCATTCCATCGACTGATGCGCACAGAAGGAAAAAAGAAGCGAATACCGCGCCTTCTTCTTTTCTCGTACTGTTGCACGTAGATCAACGAAAGAAAGGGGAAGGGGGAGAGAGAGAGAGAGAGAGAGAGAGAGAGAGAAAGGGAGAATCGTATTGTCAAGTAGACAACTTTGACTACCACTTCCTAATTGCTTCAATTAAATATTTAATTAATAAGCTCGCACGTTATATACTGCTGGAAAAATTCGAATCAATCTCTAATGTATAATACTTGAAAGTGAATATCCGTTTGTTTCATTTATATGAATTTGTTAGAATAAGAAAACGGATGTAGTTGGACATTTTAATTCTATAAAATATTTTTTTTAAATAAAAAAACGCAACATTTTTCTGCTTATACTAAAAATTCAAGAAAGAAATATGGCAAAATTATTTTGGTAAAATCGTTGCTATTTGTATTATAATTTCGATAGTTCTAATCTAATAATAGAGTTCTTCACAGTTCTTCTCTCTTCTTTATATTTTATAATAATCTAATATCTACTATAAAAAAAATTTTATAATTTTACATTTGCATTTATATGATATTCATTCTTTTAGAGGCGTATACTTTATTCTCATCTAATTTAATTTATTCTGATTTCCTATCTGCTCCTCTCTTCTTCTTTCCAAAATTAAATGCATCACGATTAAGAACATCGTACTATACGTTCCGGTTGATAAGATTATTTCATCATTAGGGATTGTATGGAATGTATCCCTAACTTCCAATTCAGGCTGTTTTAATGTCCTTTGGAAAAAAAAAGGCAACGCCAATGCGAATGGAGTTTGATAAATTATCCACCAGAGATCCGACTTCCTTGGGAGTTTAATGAATTAAATATACTTTCTCGTCGTTATATCCAGTTAACTTATAATAAGTACGATCTAGCTACCGGGATACGAGAATTCCGCGTCTGCAAGCAGAAGAAAAATTCGCGGATAATTACGAGAAACGTTTGTGCAACTTTGTAAGAAGAATAACGGCAAAGCGAAATGTTGGATAAAAAGGGAAGTTATCCTCTGTAATCCGTGAATCTATGCATTATACCGAATGCTAATTATACTGGCATATTTAGATTCAATTCACTTTGAACTGATTACAAAGCCAAGCTATGAATTAATTGACTATTATAGTTATTATAATATTATGCATTTCCGTGGTTCATTTGCAGCAACATATGGACAACGGTTGTCAATTTAACGTATGACTGGGGTCAATAAATGACAGGAATACAAAACAATGTAACTTTTAAGAGAATGTTTTAGTTTTAAAAAGTGGATAATTACGGGGGATTTGTGACTTTTAAGTCTCCCAAATCGAATGAGACTACTGTTGTTTCGCAACGTTGTTTAATTTGCGTTTATCCGTTGTTAGAAGCAGATTCTATTTCGTCGTTTCACCAGAACCATGCCAAACAAAATAGAGCAACGTATTAATTTGAAATTCTTGATTAAATTGAAAAAACTCTCCGTATTCGCCTAATTTAGTTTTATGACTTTCATTATTTCCAAAAATAAAAAGTGCGTTGAAGGGAATCTATTTTCCGTAGGAAAGAGGTGAAAAAGAAACCGGCGGACCTACTGAAGGACCTAACAACTGATCAGTTTCAACATTGCCTCAAACAATGAAAGACACGTATGCAGAAATGTGTGAATAAAGGTGGAGAGTATATTGAAGGGGGTTATAATTAAATTGTTAGATTTTTAAAATATATATAAAGCACATTTTTCGTTCCAATCCTGTTATTTAATAGTCACATCTCATATTATTAATATATCATAGGAGACAAATTATGTAATTCGAACAAGACATATTAGGATGTATCTATCTTTGATTATTTCGAGTGTTGCGTGATTGTTTATAATGAAATACGATCCCGTAAAATATATCGGTCACGAAAGCACTTTTCGCGCATTTACCGTAATCAAGAATACAGTCACGTATATCATTGTAAATAAAGGCAAGTCGGAGAATCCAATCGTGCACGTACTTATTCGGAATGTATATAAGTTACGATCGCATTATGGAGATTGCGCTAACAAGTCTCGTCGGAGTGAGCTTTGAAGTCGGCATTCGTCGTACGTTCTTGTTGAATATAGATACGCTTTAACATTAATTTCTTTACTCGCTTCTCTACTTACAATTGATCAATGATTTATTTGATCAAAGTTATTTCCCTATACAGTCAACCAATTGAATTTTTTTTATATTTTTCCATTGTCAACATCAATCAATGTATTTTATTCACATCGAGAATCATACAATGGAAACAGTAAATTGAACATGGACATCTTTTGAATGTTTCATTACAATGAAACGTCGTTCTCTCATGAGCGCAAGAGTGTCAGTTCAATTACGAGCGGCTGTATTTCGAGTCGCGTTAGCGGCAGCGATTTATCGTGAGACAAGCTCGATCGACTCGTTAATCCTCAAACAATGAGCTCGGACGGAAAGGGTAACGTTTCGCACAGGACCGATGAAAAATTCAGTCTATGCCGGAACTACTCTGCGGCGGCAGCCGGGTTTAATTCCAAGATAATCGACGCATGAAAATTTATAAATTTCATCCGGTTAACCCCTCCAGTAAACAGCGCGCGGTCGATGAAAAATTCAGGGCGTTTACTTTTTCCACGGAAAGACCGGTTTTGATTTCGCGCGCGGCAACTGCGTAAAAATTGATGTCTTTCCGTGAAGAAGTTTGTTGGCGATTCTCGTCATAAATCTTCTCTGCAATGTACACGACTATTGTTCTGAAAAAAGCTTTTCAAAACGAAACATAAACATGCGTTAACATCACATTTAGTAATATCCGCCTGTAAGATATATTTGTACTTTTTTTCACTACACTTTTACATTTTTAATTTACCGTGCTATTAAAATGTATTCTCTTTCTAAAATTAATGGTTTCTGTTTTCTGTTTCTGCACTAAATTGCACTAGAACTCTCTTTCTATGTCATTTTAATTTCCAAAGGTATACACTATTATAGTTCAGCCACAGAAAACAGACCTCAAGAGTCTTGAATTTTCTATCGGCAATGTTGGACTTTAAAAGCACAGTCGATTTTTTTTTTATTATGAATTCTGGTAAATTTACAATCTGTAAAAATAAGTAAAAAAAATATAATTCAGCTTCTATGATGATAAAAACTAGCTGTTAGGGATGTTGGAGCAACGGCCGAACTTGATCGAAAATAAAACAGAATGTTAATTCCAAATAAAACATTACATACATATTTCTCTCTGCTTTATTCTATATTATATGAATGCTGATTTATGTATATGCTCAGATTGTACTTTTCCATTCACTTCTCTTGTAAATTTCAAAATCATAATTTGAAGGTCTCGTTATATTCTTATAAATTATTCAAATATAGAAGAATTACTTTTTATTTGAAATTATTTATATATGTGAAAAAATAACGTAGTAATAGAAAATTGTAATTTACATTTTTTCTTTTTCATACAAGTTTGTATTTTCCCACAGCTATTTGCGTTTTCTCTTTTATTCTGGAGAAATTTTTATTCTGAATATAAGGAAAACGAAGAAAATGGAAAAGTACGAAATGCGAATTTTGTCGGTATTACAGGAAATTCCAGCATCCCCTTAAAGCTTCCACAAGTACATATGAATTTTTTCAAATTTTTATACGATTTAGAACAATATAAAAATCTCTGAGAGAGAGAAGTTCGAAGATCCAGATTGCGCAAACAAAGCGCGAAAATTTCACAAAATTGACGGAGGGGTAAGATAATTTTGTATTCCTCTTTCTTTATTAATTCTTTCTCTTCTTGTCGCATCTCTCCAAAGTTGACATAAAAGTTTTGAACTTTTTAACTCAAAGAAGTAACATTGACTTTACACTTTACGACGGCCATTTTGGGTTTAATCACGTACGTACTTAGGAGCAAAATGGCGGTTATTTCAATGCCTTCCATGGACTTGTGCGTTACGATTTTTCCCAATATACTTGTATATACATCCGCGTGAATGCCCGCGACAATTCCGACGTCTCGCCCTGTTTCAAGGTTTTAATTTAATGCGCCGCGAGCGCAATTTCCCCGACTGCATCCAGACCAGACGCGGCGCCAGGACAATACGATGCACTTGTTCGGAGGAGGACGTGCACTGAGCGTCGCGCCGGGTGCCTCGATACTCGTGTATTCCCTCCCGGCGCAACTTACTTACGAGTGCTCATACATATGTATCTCATCAACATGCATATAACATCCGAGTAATTAATGTATGACTCCCTGCATATCGTTTCGCTACCACCACGTGCCGCACGTTTCCTCTCCATTCTCTTCCCATCGCTCTTCCCTCCTTCACCCTCTCGTGCAACACCCTCTTTGTCACCATTGAAGCGCGCGAATCTCTCCCCCATGATTGTCTTTCCTGTCGTTTTTCCTCTTTGTTACGACTGTTGTTGGGTTTCGTTAATAACAGCGATAGCAGTCGTTCGGAAATTTTTATGCGCATACGCACCTCTCCTGCATACACCGCGTTGGCTGGCGCTACAGATAAATCGTCCCGCGAACAATGTTGTCAAGCATATTGTAACAGTGGTTGAATGCGAATCATAGTTATGGATTCGATCAAAAGTATATATTCGTGCTTTATTTAAAAAAAAGTCATGAAAAGGTGAATTTTTGTAACAGTTTCGTTATAACTAAACCGTTAAATAATACCCATATTGCGCTTTGCATGGTCTATAGATAATCTTGTTTTTTAGTTGTAAAATACATTACCGAATTATTGAAATCTGTATAAATTATTACACATTTCTCTTTAAATTTATTATCATAATTACTCGATCTTTGTTTTACAATTTATCAGAAAATTTGCTTATCATAGAAATTTTCATTTTTTATTTAATTCCCAACTATATACTAAATTCTAAAGCATCCTGCAAGATGTTCAAGATACAGAATGTGTGTGTAAATGAATCTTACTCGCTTTACGGCGAACAATAGAAGAAGATTCAAAATTTTTTGCCTACAGTTTGGAACACAGTACAACTCACATCAATTATACAGATTGTATAACGTGTCCAGGATTCTCACTTCCAAATAATCCGTTACTGCAGTTGAGGGTTAATGTTGATTTTATTTTAATAAAAATTTAATGTGCATGATGCTAAAAATACTTAATGTTAAATATACATTACAAACTTGCAACATGTACGGTGACTTTGTGCAAAGTTTTTATCAAAAGGGTATCAACGTTAGATATATCGTATAAAATCATACAGAAGAACTGACTAGGAAAGGTATTTGAAGCCTCTGATGTACCCTGCATAAATATTCCATTTGTCCGACATAGCTATTACATTCAAAACGTACAAAAGGGCTCGCCCATTCACATAAATTAAATAGAATCGATAACTTACGAACGACCGGCACGCATCACGACCAACCGACTCCAACGTATCGGATATAAATCACAAAGGATGGAATTTCCGCAAGCGATCGAGCAAGATCGCGATCGGTTCCTCTGAACACAATCGTCTTATCGATCGATCCCACCGTTACGCGCGGGTAAACAAACAAACGACCGGGCTCTCTGAAGGAAGTACTCGAGATTCCGCCCTTGGAGGATCAATTCCGGTGGTGGCGAGGTCCCTCCTCAATTTATCGCGGGACCCATCTAGCCCCTCATCGGCCATAACCGAGCCTCCGTTTCCGCCACCGCCGCGGAGGATCGCATCCTGCGGCAGTATTACCTCGGCGTCTTTCTCTCCCTCTCTCTCTCTCTCTCTCTCTCTCTCTGTCTTTCCTTTTCACCGCTACTGAGACGATGAATTCTGCTCTGGTCTCCTTGAACCGTCGCGGTAGCATATCTACTCGCTTTAATTGGGATCAGCTTCCCAAGCGCTCAGCGCGAGACAGATGAAAGAAGGAGAGCGAGGTGAGCGAGTGGAGTCGGAGGGTCGTGAGTGCTCACGAGGAACAACTCGCGCCCTACAATTCCCTCCCCGCCGCTCTCTATTTGGCCCCTTTTCCACCCCGCTTACCCCTTTCTTTCTCCCTTTCGTTCGCATCGCCAGAGCGTGCGTATATAAAGTTCCTCTCCTCTCTCTCTCTCTCTCTCTCTCTCCCCGACTCTGCTGCTTCTCGTTCCTGAGGCGTTTCCACGTGGATCCTCGTTAACACTGCGGGCTTCTCTTTTCATGTCGGAATTCGAATACTCCTCGAGGATATAACAACTGGTTTGGCCTGTCTCACGCGCTTTGATGCCACGTCCTTTCTGTCTCTCTTCGCGCTCGCTCGCTCGTTCGCTGTCTTGCCCCTTTCTTGCAATACGCGCGTTCCCGTAACTTTCGTCTATTGCTAGAACTTTAGGAAACTGCTACTCTCGTCGCGACTGAACAAACTTGTGCGTCTTTTTGTTTTATTTGTTCCTTTCTTACTTGAATTAAATATTTTATTTAAAATATTGCCATTAATAGCAGTCTCAATATCGTGTAAAAGATAAAACTAATTGTTAGTATTGATCGAATTTAAGAAAAAAATGTTTAATGAAAGGAATTGAAATTATGTCACAAACATATACAAAGGAAAACGAAATAAAATATAAGTTTAACAAAGCAACTGTCAAAACGGTTTCCCACGTTAAAAAAAATTAAATAATACTTTTTTCTTTAAATAATACTAAGTAAACATTTACTTACAGTAAATAAATATTCAATAAAAAAATGATAGTTAAATGAAATAAACATTTTTGTATCAAATATATTAATGTTCACGTAAAGTAGATAAATATTCACTAAAAACTATTCAAATATTATATAAAATTTGATATTTTTTTCAGTGCATTATTTTGATGAGTTTTGAATATATCGTAGAGCATAAAAAAATATTAGACCGGTATTTTTTTATCTGCTTATCTCAAGACTTAGGAGTTCGAAACGATCCGTCAAAAATAACGAATGTTTTTTATCCTCGATGTTTTTGAAAAAAATGTAAAAACTATTATTAGAAATACAAAATACCATCAAATATAAAATATTTTTTTTCGTATAAATCTAGTTTTGAAAATATTTGCCGAAAATAAAAAAAAATCCATTTTTAGAGGTTATTTCTCAACCTCTAAATCTTAAAATAAACAAATAAAGAATGTAAGTCTAATATTTTTGATGTTTAACAAAACATATCCAAACCCCATCAAACTCAGTGAGAGACAATTCCAATTCCCTTGTAAAAGTGTGTGCTTATTCAGTTCGTTGCTGACTAAACATTGAGATAAACTGTACAAACTTAGCGCATACTAAAAAAACGCGAGGGATGAATGAATGAAGCAACCGCAAATTACCAGCACGAATTGCGATGCCGTTCAAGAGTGTTAAACCGAGCAAAAAGTTTTGCGCAGCGGATGCCATGTGGGCCGTAAACATACACTGTAAGTGTGATTTTGCTCCCCTCGCTGTAAAACGTGCACGTGGCCGTCTCACAAAAAAGGAGCCCACATAATTGTTGTGCCAGGTACCCATTTCTCTGCATATTGAATAACGGGGTTCGGTACACGAACGCAAACACGTCTGCCGTTCTGTCAGGCCCAAAACGTTCGAAATCTTCGGATTGTGCGCTCTAAAAAATATTGCTAATAATATATGTCATGCTCTTTGATGTCTTTTTCTTTTTAAATGGCAAGGTATGTAATTTTAAAAATAGAAAACTATAGATTGTATTTAACTGTAGGTTAATATTTATTGCAAATATATATATGTATTGCATTATAGAGAAAGGAAGATTTTTTATATTTATGTCATTCTCTATCTTAACATATCAGGTTGTAAAAAATTTCAGATTTTCAATCTATTGCAGTATTACCTGATTGATTACTTCATTATTTATTATTTCAAATATCAATTTGTTATAATAAATTATAATATATATTTATTAAATTACAATAAATTGATTGACTTAACTTTATTTTTTATATTTATTATAATAATTTATAACTTTATTATTTATAAACAACAAGGACACAAGGGCGATATAAGAATCAAAACTTTAAAATATAAAACGTATAATAACTTCTTTCGATAATTAACTTGACACTCAAAAACATTACTTAAAAACTACTAAATGTAGATATATTTAAAGAATATAAAATATATATAAATAAGTTTCTCGTTACAAGTTTCGGCTCTTGGATTGAGCCCTCCTCAGTCATATTAAACAGCAGTCAAAACAGTTACTGAAGATCGCTTATACAAATTCTATTAGCCTTGTGAGTCTCCATATAGCAAATTAACATTGATTACAAACGATTGAAAAATCATATGTATAACAATATCTCTGAAAAGAGATGGTAAAAAACTTTCTTTATAAATCTTAAAAAACACATGTCAAAATTCTAAAAGCAAACTCACCAAACGGCCATCAAGTGAAACAAATTGATTAACAATAATATTAGTTCGGTGTGTCCACATGACTGTAGTAATATTCGTCATACAATAAAGTATAAAATGTCACAAATTAAAATATTCATTATTTATTATTTTAAATATTAATTTATTATAATAAATGGATACCTCAACTCTATTTTAAATCTAATGAGAGAACAGGGCTACGAGCCATAGATTCATTAAAATCTTTAATTTTATTTATTCTAATATATTGCGAAGAATATCACGTAATGTTGGCGTTTCGTCCCGGTTTCCAATACTGGACTCATCAGTAAGGTATTGTAATGGAAGCCTACCTTAAACGCCTGTTTTAGTTATTAAATCGAGATTCTATATATACAGATAAACGCGTATCAAAGCTCTATTTTAAATATTTATTAATCAACGTATTATAATCATTGAATGAAATTTAAAACTATAGAAGATCCTATGGTTTTTTAATAAATTTCTTGATCACAACACCAGCATCATTCTCAGATTTCATAGTATCTGGTTTTCATACTGATTACTTTCTCATGTTACTTTAAATAAAAGCCGCCGAACCGTCTGCAGCTATTATTGCGATATATGAATCTGATACGTTTTTGTAATGTTCTCTTCGTGAAAAATAAATAATCTATGATACTTGAATTATTTGAAATAATTGAAATAATTAATGTATTATAAAACTTGATCATTTTTAGAAATTTTTAGTAAGGCGAGAATATAAAGACGATTATTTTTTCTCAAAATTAAATTGCAACAATTCGAATTACAATAATGTTCCACAACAGAAAACATAAACCATTACGCATTTGGTATGAGACTTGCTTGTGTTAAATTCATAATCTACATAGATTTATATGCGGCAACGCCAAATCTCGTTCCGCGTGGGGTTCTTGAGTATCTCGAACCGACCCTGTTAGGTAACGTCGTTTATCTAGTCGCCAATGTCGTCGTCGTCGTGCTGAAATACACAAGACATTCCCGGATTACCTCTCGAGCAGTGGGGCGGCGCATTGTCTCTTTTACGAGGATAATATTTCAGTAGGACGTCAGTCGTCTTTCTGTTTCACGCGCGCGTTTTCGCACGAGAGTGAAGCAGTTATGCGGCATTCACACACGTAGCTACGAGAGATTTCTGAAGTCTCCATCCTATCCTTACTTTACTCCTTTCTCCCGATCGCAGCTACGTGCGAGAGACACCACACACAATGCCTGATTTCAACGTTTCGGCTCTTCATCGAGAGTAACTAGTTTATCACGACGACAAATCTTATAATCTCACCACTAAGTCAAGATTAATTCTGCATGTGTAAGAAGGATGTACCTAGTGGCAAAGATTGTAGTAAACGAAGTTACTTGATCATACATGGTAATTAACGGATCATATATCACGGCGTGCAAGCTTGCTTGCCAAAATTAATTTGAGAGAATTGCTTTTTACACGTATGTACATGCACAGACGAACATTTATAAATTACGTAAATTATTATTAATTATAGTGCATAAATTGATTACAATTTATTTTGTATTAGTTTTGTTACAGATTACGTGTAATAGGAAAAAAATGTAAAAAAAGACTAAAGGGTGTAGATTATGCGAATATTGGTTCATTACCATAAGAAATGCAGTTATTAAAATGTATTAATTTTATTACTGATAATCTCTATAAAACAATTGTAAACAATTGATGAAATTACAACATAGTACGTAATTTATATATTACACTTTATATCATTTTTTTATTATTTCATAAACAATTTGGAATATCTCGAGTTTACCATAAAACTGCCCTTTTTATAAGTATTAATAAATGAAATCCGTTGTTTTATTATTTTGCAATAACTCTGTTATATTTACAATTAATTTTGTGTAATGAAATCTGTCCTTTGCTTTTCAATGGACCGACATTTTTTTGTTGGGATAAAACTCATATCTTGTGCAATATATACAGAATATCCCATTTTAATTACCCCAGGCAAATATTTTGCAAAACATGTTAGTTACAAACAAATGTTTCAGATAAAAGTGGAACGATTTTGAGGGGGTCGGTTTTCTTTTTAGATAGAACGCTAAAATAATATGAAAGTCATCTTTTTTTAAATGAAATTGTATAATTTTTTTTATATAACATGATTTCTTTATACTGCATATGAATACAATATATTAAGGTATATCAAAAACCAATAGTTTACGAGATATTTAATATTTCGTTAATATAAAAGCATAATATGTATAAAATTATCTCGTAAGTTACGGTTTTTAATGTCTCTATTTTAATAAGTGAATATATGCAAGATAATTAGAGGAATTATATTATGTAAAAGAAGTCATATAATTCTATTTTAAAAAGTGGAAATAATCTTTAAATTTTGGGCACTTCCACCTAGAAAAAACATGACCAAAATTTGTTCCCTTCAAAACCATTTCCATCTGAAACATTTTTTTGTATATAATGGTATAAGTCTGGAGCTTATATATCTATAGCCTGGAACTATAAAAAATGGAATATTCTGTATATAATATGTATAAATATAAATAACATCGACTACATAGCTTATTTAGGGTCGGTTGTTTTATCTTTGGATGAACTATGTGATAATTTACCTATTGACTAAACAAAACAACAAAAAAGTAAGAGAATAAAAGAATACGGGTATATTTCGTTTCTCAAGGATGATGCACATGATGTATTATATAAGTCTGTATCTTTTATCCTTGTCGTTCACCGAATGATTAACAAGAATAATTTATACACATTATATATGAAAAGGAATGCTAAGAGAGTAAAACAGTGAGCTGAAGCTTACCGAAAGGTGAAACAACCCAGCCTTAAAGAGATAAAACGATCAATGGTGGATAGGTATGTTATTTTTAATAATTTTATTTTAAAAATAAAGTCGATCTCAGAAACAAAGTTCATTCTTGAAGTCTTCACATCAGAGGATAATTCAAATATTACCCCCAATTAATGATTTCTTAATTGCGTTGAATCACATTCTATAATTTTTCTGGGAGCGCTTTTATAAAAAAGTTTCCCGATTTTATCTTTCGCTCGGCAATGTTTCTTTAAACTTCGTATTAAAAGGAGGCAGTCGTAATAACGCAATGAGTAATCCTTCGTTGTCTTGCACGATCGGTGCACTGCATTTTACCGCTGATATAGGTAGACTACGGCCGAAAAAGCCCTTCGTCCTGGCCTCTCCAGCGGCCTTAATATTAATTAGGACCGAGTCGTGCGTGGAATCCTGATAAGGGAGGATCCTCGTTTGCATTAATTATGCACATACGCGCTTACGACGAAATATAATAGATATTTCTTCCGCTCGACATGAAAGTTTGAAAGGAAGCCCAGAAGCAATAACCACTTACTCCCCTCTCGCTTAATTAACCCCTTCAATTTGCAAATTTTAGTTACTTTAACCTTTCTATTACTCCAAGGAAACTGATTAAATTACCCTAAAAGGGGTAGTTTTTATATCGTATTTCTGGTTTATCTTTTCCCATAGCTGTGATTGTTATTCAACATAAATAAACAGCACTTCTCTTTCACTTGTTATTTTTCGTTACTTAAGTTCTCTCACAAAATTTACAATGTTTGCGATAAAAATTTCAACCCTACACCAAGACTTTAAAATATACGCTGTTAAAATTTAAATGTTGTAACAACGATAGCGTTCAATCGAACTTCAGAAGTCATAAAGTTAAAGTTCGATACACAGAGTTTCGCGTTATCACGTATATATATTTATCTGAAGCACTCCGCATTCCGAATTTAGCTGATAGCGATTCCAAAAGTCGAAGACAATGCAAAACCCGTGGCCCGTTATTTTTCGAGGAATACGCGGTCGAGCGGGCGAGCGCGCGATACGCAACCGAGATCGACGTATCGGAGCATCATCAATCGTGAAAACGGAAACGAGCCGATTGCGAATATCTCGTTCTTTATTCGCCGGCATAATTCACGACGGAATCGTGGGCTGAATGGAACATCTCGTGTTACACGAAGCTGCCTTAAAGCTCCGCATATGCATGCAGCTTCCGTAAATATGAATTCATTTCTCTCCTCACACCGCCGAGTTTCACGTATCTCTCGACGGCACTGCCTGTTTCTCCGGCTGCGCCTGGAGGGTCTGACAGCGACTAAGGGTGCGTATGCACGCTCGCACGCACATACGCACGCACATACGCACGTACTTATGCACTCACGCACGCACGTGCTTGCACGTTTGCTATAATCAGCGCGTAGATTTCTACGGATAACGTATAACGTGGTATGTGTACGGAGAAGGGTGTTACGTTCGTATTACATTAACCATCAGTGACTCTTGATACACAGAGAGCGCTTCCTGAGACCGGCTTAACCCTTTCGTTAGTGTAGGTATTCGCGAGATCTTAGGCGACACGTATACCGTTCATTATATTCTATTACAGCTCATGAATACCATCACGTCAAAATGAGAGACTACGATTCTCAATTTTATTCAATTATATCTGAGATAGCGCAGTGCTGATAGTTCCATGTTATCGTATAAGACTACGATATCGTATTACCGTATTGATTTTGGCATTTTTCTAAAGATATATATATATAGATTACAAAGACATTTATTTTTATTTATTTAAAAAATATTTTTCAAACATTTAAATACTAAAACAAAAGATTTAAATGTTTGAATATACTGCCTTCGATCGCATTCGTATCTATCGAGTGATAACGCGGCACTCTGAGCGGAGATAAATGCAGATTGCTCTCTCTCTCTCGAAGAGAAGGGTTCAATCCGCTTCTAATGATACAACTAATGCGGATTCACTGTAGATCTCCAGACGGTCGTTTCAACGCGCAATCTCATCGCACGTTCTTCATCTGTAAATGTAGCCATCTCGTTCTGACGTCGCATTACGCGGGTCATTCCGTGTTACGTAATTATAGTAATTACGTGTATTAACGAGGAACGAGACGAGCCAAGTGCCCGTTGTAAAGATACGTGAGAAGAAAGGAAAGAAAGGAAAAGCAAATGCGGTGTTAAGTGGATAACGAGGTGACGAAGTGACCCCCGTGGAGTGCGATGCACAGTGCAACAGAGAGAACGAACACACCTGGGGCAACGACGATGAATGCCAGTCCGTTAATGACATATGGCACGCTGCTGCATCGCGCTCGAAGAAACTTTCGGAGGGGGTGAGCTGCGAGTGAAAAGGGCTGGGAAGTTAGGCATGAGTTTTTTTTTTTTTCATTTTCCGACACAACCGACATATGCACGCGTCTGGAAAGGAGAATGTCGGGGATGTGAGAGACAATGAGACTATTTTGCGCGAGATAAAACGGGGACCGGTGGAGACGGAAGGGTGGCCGATTGTATCAGCAGTCACCCCCTTGCTCTCTTTATCGTGCTGCAACCCGAGTTGCGAAATGCACCGCGTTTTGTAATTGGAGTGCATATCGAGTTGTGTAACGGCGCGCCATGCGCGCAGAAGGATTCTTTTCAGCTGAGGCGAAAAGCGGCAAATGAAAATGGCGAAATTCATGATAAAAGAATAGTTGGGATCGTGAGTGCGCGAAGTAATAGCTACATGCGGATAAAAATCTTATCATGAAGGAGATTTAAATGCGTTTATTATAATAACGAGTATAAACTCGATGTTTTTTTTTTATATACCTCGAGGAGTTTTTTTATATACCTTAATTTATAGCAGATCTTAAAATCTTCACTTTTTCTCAACGAATTATTATTAATAATTATATCCTTTTTTTTTCTAACCTTGAATAAAATGAAATTTTTAATTTCTGCAAGGAAGAATTGATTTAAACTGATCACTTTAATCAGAAGATCTTGTTGCATCATATAGTCTGTAACGTGTATCTAAAGACGAAAATTTCTGTGTATAGCAGAATTTTGCGGAAATCCGGTACACGCATTATATTTTCGGTCAAACATTGCTTGTGGCGATGTTGAACTTGCTTTACAGGGCACGCAAAACCATCGAGTACACTCAGCGTTTACATCACATCTATCCACACGTGTACTTGCAACAAACTCTTCACCAAGTATACGCCCTTTCCCCCACCACCTACACAGTAGCTCTAATAACGCGCGAAAGCGTTCTATTATTGCCACGGAAATAACCGCGGGAAAATATTTTTCCGCCGATAGCAATAATTAACGTCTGGTTTTTCCTTTGGAATTACGCGACCGCGACGATACACGCACGCGCGCGCGCTTTTTTTATCTTCTTTTTTTTTTTCGCAAACGCGTCGGATCGGCCGGATTTCATGAAAAGCAGGGATTAAATTCAACCGGAATCACGAGCTCGAACATACGTATGAAGAGAACGGAAGAAAGGCGTCCGGCAAAATTCACTTAGCGTCACGGGAAAGCTAAATGAAAACGGTTGTTTGCGGCGCGGTAAAAGCCTCTGCGAAAGTTGCATCATCTCGTCGCGTTTCCCATATTCAGGGGAATGAAACATTCCTACTCGCCGAGCGTATAGAAAAGGACCGTGCTCCAATTTGGAACTCGTGTGTCGCAGAAAATTCGCGACGAGGCAAAATATTTTGCAGTAATTCCCAATATTCTGCGAATTGACGACTTTTTTTTAAAAGAGAGATTAATCTTGTGGCTCTTATATTCCGTGACATTATATACTTTTATTCTAGCAATGATATATACGTATATTGATAACATATTTATATATATTAAATCTGTTCACTTTGTATTTGAATTCTTATTTTTATAGTATTTATAATGATATCAAGAATTTTCGCGGCTAAAATTTATTAATATCTTGCGAATTTTGAATAATATTTTTAAATAAAATTTTTAATATAGAGCAATTGTAATTATAAATAATTATATCATCAAGATTAACAAAACACATTGATCTAAAATATGTTATTTTTATGTTTATTTTCGAGTCATTTCAATTTTCAACATTTAACAATATATTTATATTATATATATAAATTTGTTTTAAATTATTTGTCCTCGGACGGTATTTCCCTGAATAATTATGTTAACAAAATTATTTAATGAAATAACTTTATGTTGTACAATATATTAATTATAATTTTCTCAAACAATTTTATAAAATATAAAGAAAATTGTTTTGAAATATATTTTATTCGGAGGTATAGAGATTGGTATACGTTTATTTTATATGTTTAATACTTACAAAGAGAAACAAAGGTAAACAAATTAAAGAAGCGACGAGAGTGCATATCAATATCAAAATTTTCATTAATGTTTCACAGCGATTTTATATTCGTGTGCTTCGCTTTTCTCATTTTAAATCGGAATTAAATCATATTTTATTGGTCGACTGGTTGGAAGGAAATACACAAGCGTAAGACCTAAAGCGAGGATATAGTCAGATCAAACGGGCAAGCGGCAAAAAAAAGCTGCCAATTATATATTCAAATGCGACCGCGTCCCCGCGCTATCGAGCTTGCAGGAAAAAAGGATAAAAATTCAATTAAAAGAGTATCTCCGGTGTCGGAAATGTCGCGAGCACACCACAGCCGCGCGCGGCCGCAGCATCGATTTTATTATACAGCCGTCCTCAAAATTGATCGGTCAAATTTCATCTTCTGGCTTGATTACAGTTACCATTATCGATACCACGCAGCCGCAGTCGTACACTTTTGCGGGATTACATTTAAAATGGAGATCGCGATTCTGCGAGCTTTTGGCTCAGCTTTGTAATAAATATAGTCCGTCGATGCTGTTGCCTCGAAATTTCGTCCTGGATATCAGGATATTACATTTAAAAAATCTAGCTTTGAATATACAATAATATAGAGAGAAAACAGAAAGAATCCGCTTGGCAAACTGACTGAATATTTTAAGAGCTGGAATAATTCAGTAATTTTCAATTTCGCGTATAAATTTGTCAACTTTTTCCTTTTCCTATAGAAATGGAAATCTATCTTTAATTTGTAATTTATATCATACCATATTTTAATGTGTCATAATTGAATACATTAAAATCTAATGACAAAAAAATATATATAAACTTATCAAATTTTCATACTTTCGAAATAATAACACACATATATTACATCTATTGTATATGTCATTGTGTTTTTTATTATGTCGAAGGCATAAAAACTTTAATAAGTTTATCTTTTTGTTATTAGATTTTATCAACGTTTAGTATCAAATTACATTGTTTATTACACACACACACAGCAAATAATGTAATTTGATACCAAGTTAAAAAAACAAATGAAAGTGTGACCTAAATGCACCGCGCATTAGCAGTCGCCCGATGTGGCCCTCATTTTATACTCGTTCCGATATGTGCGTTTAATGCGTTCTCCATGTTCGATAAATAAAGCTCAAAAACAGAAAGGGTGGCAACATTTAGCGCTGAATACGTAACGAAACACGGGTATTAAACTTCAAATACACACATGTTCAATTTTAGGAAGAAACTGTGCTATGGCCATAATATATATATTCCAATAGGTAATTATACTCACCCAACGAGATTCGTGAGCGCCAATTATCGCTGCGATTTCGTCCACATCATATCGGCCACCAATTACGGAAGTTCCAAACAGATTCGCGTGCACTCGGCTTTACGTATGATAAAACGCGTAAATTTGCTGGCCACGCGACGATGATCCGGTAAATTTGTCGTTGACGGCGTAAAACAAGGGACGAAATTAATTGATCGTGCATTAATTATAACCAGATGCCATGGTCACTATTCAAAAGGTATTGAACGCCCGCTCTACTGAACATCCGGATCATTAAGCATTTTCAGCAGAATTTCAACGATAATCGTACTATACGCAAAAGGACAAAACGTTTTGAATTCGATTTGTTGGAAAATTAAAATTATTATATATATACAACACAGGAAATGCATGTGTACACATTTTTAGAAATCTGATATAAGATTGTTTAAAATATAAAATAATAATTTACTATTCATCTAAACTTATATTCTTTTCTATCTTATATTATGTGTACATCTTGTATAAGTTCTTTTTCTATAAAAAAAATAAGGAGATGTATAACATACGATAGATAACACTAAAGTTTAACACTAATATATTATATAACGATATGCGCAAATACATTGACATTTGAAACAAAATCTTGCGAAATAGGTACTTTACAGATTATCAAAAGCGAATCTGTTACTACATCGAGTACGGTATCTGTTTTCTGCTATTATTGATCAAAATTATATATTCAGATCACGTCTTAAACCAACTTGACTGTTAAAATATCATGATTAATTGGTACAATTACATTTGATTAATGATCTTAATTGCATTATCTTTCTCAGTCCTCGAACGCGCTCTGCATTTCCGTAGAAATTATTATTCCATTGTTATTATAATCGACGCTATAATATGGCGGAAATTATATAGTCTTTTGTTCGACCACAGTATGGGCATCAATGTTAGAATTATAATATTAAACACATTGACCGCGAAATCTTTATGTTCTGGCAATAATGTCTTTAATATTGAAGCATAATCTTAGAAAATTATCATAAATATCTAAAATTCCTACAAAAAAATGTATAAAAATATGTCTTTTTCTGTGAATAGTAAATTTAAAATGTGTAATATTTTTTTTAAGATTCAGAAGGGAGAGAGAGAGAGAGACAGGAGATTTTTAATCCAAATTATTCTTCATAAATATTTAAAATATTAAAAATAAATATTATTTGAAGATTTTAATATGCAATTATAGTGATTTAAAATGGTCTCATAATTTCTACACACCATCCAAATATTGAAAAAATATTTGAATAAAAATTTTTTTAAATATGTTTATTGCTCTAATAATAGTTTCTTAAAATTAAAAAACTTTTATTGAAAGTAAATATCAATGTGATAAATAACAAAATTTAGTTTTTGTTACGAAATAAAAAATTCTTTAGTCGATATGTTTCAAAAGAATGTTTCGTCTTTTTAAATCGTTTATCAGCGAAACAAGGAGATACGTCTCTCATATTTCTGCTGTACAGATATGTGCCGATTTGAAGTGAAAAGAAATGTTCACTCCCGGGACGCGCTCCCTTGACAATCGCGAGTAAGTACAGTCTGGAAAAATATCAGAGATATCTTTCGAGAAGATCCGAGGCTTAGAAGGAAATCGCGCACGAGTGATCTCGTGAACTCGAGGACGCGATGTCGCCGTCGTCGTCACGGATTAAACTCCGTCGTGCAGGAGTGAAATCACCGGGCGCGAATCGAGCCATTAATACGGGGCAGATTAGTCGCGCTCTGCAGCTCGCGTGTATTCCGACCACGTTTTTCCGGTTATATGATCTTGGCCTGACTCTCGACCCGACTTTGTCATTACAGTGACAATGACAGATGCGGAAGCAGTGGCAGGCGGAATTGCTCAGCTACCATGCGACGTGAAACCGCCACTCTCGGGGGACAAGCTGCACCTAGTTATTTGGTATAAGGAGGAAGTAGATGCACCGATATACAGGTAAATTCTTCTTCTTTCATTTCTCTACCTTTCTCCCTTTCGCTCGGTCCTTTCTTCTTATGTTGATCGCGTGCAATATCGTTCCTGCTTTTCGAATACAAAACCGCGTATATAGTCTCGCGTGCTCATTATTATTACAACAACGTTTGACGCTATGAGTTATTTGCAGATTTTGCATTTTGATATCTAACTTTAGATGAAATTAGCATAAAGGATTTAAGTTTCCCATTTCTAAATATTTTTGCTGCATCGGTTATTTCAAAAATTCCTGAAATATCGCACTGGATTTAATTAAATTTTTTTTATCTACGTAAAGAAATAAAGGAAAAATTAGTTGGACTGATGTATAACGAAAAAAGTATGATTTATTACCTCGACGTTTTTCCTGAGAAAAGTAATTCGATCTGAAGTTTTTACACTGTATTTATTTTACTAATATATTTTGACTTTTACATACATAAAGGCTGTGTTCACTTTGTGTTCAATTTTAGTTCCTTCAGTTTTATACACGCGTACATATGTACAACGTGCTTTTATATACTGACTTAGATATCTAACATAACAATTCTCTTGCACATATTTAACATTGCTATGCAGCACTTACAGTATATGTGGAATGATAGTGTCACGTATGATATATATGTGAAAGACAAATTATAGGAATATGAGATGCATTACGACACACGTAGAATAATAATTGAGAATCACAAAATTATATTCCTTTTTATTTATTAGCATGAGAAAATAATACGTGTAAACTAGTATACGATTTTATACTGTTCTCTCACATATAGATAAATTTACTCATTTCTTATAATAAATATATAATTAAAAATATAAATAATAAATATCCTTCTTGAAACACTTTCGACAAAATTAGTTATATTACTTTCAAATTTGTAAATATATATGTACCATATATCGTGTAAATATACATTAATAATATAGATAATACAGTAAATAATGTAGATTATAACTCGTTTAATGAAGCGTTTAAACGCTCTTTACTTTTTGAACTATAAAATTACACGAAATGATTTCATAATAAAACAATTTAGTGTATGGTACCCGAAGAATGGCATAAATAATATTTCTGGCAAGAGTAATTGCAACAGTAATTATTTCGGAATGAAATTTATCAATTTCTTGAGACGAGGTTCTGATTATGCGCGGGATATACTCGAGTCAGCTGAGAAAACGAACTTCTTCCGTTTGTTCCGCGTTGGACTTAATTCGCGCAAATGGAAATGCCTCTCAAACAGAAAGACAGGCATAATTTACATTCCGCGCCGCGAAAGTGACATATCAGAGAAATGCAGGAAAATCGTCCGATATTCTAGTTAGGACCCTTCGACGTTCATTAAATCAAAGTGAATTGCATCTGAGAGATATGTTAATTGACCGACCATTAATATGGTCGTCGATCAAATGAACGACGTAAACGATGCTGGCAATATGATCATTGTTAATAGTACCGCTGTCAAGTCGTATTTACAGTTAGTCTAATTAGATTTGGTTGCATATTATTTGTACACGATACATGCATTTCAAGCAAAGAAATACTTTTAAGCCAGTACGATGAATTCTATGTGTAAGTTTTGCATTTGATTTCAACTATGCTGTTGCTATTTATTATATTTATTTCATATGTAAATAACGTCTTTCCGATTACAGTAATTTAATAGTTTTAAATCATTCGATATGTATGCAAAATTTATTTTCATGTTTGTATAAAAATATTTCCGCTGTACAATATTTTTATTAAATTCTGCATATCGGCTCTCCGTGGCGATTTATTATATGAATTTTGACATTTTGTATAATTTTTAAAAAGTCTAAAAAATTCTCTCTTTAAAATGCATTTTATGATATTCTTTTAATTACAAAAGCATGTTATCATTTCTACACAGCTCTATTTTACGAAAATATTTAAATTAAAATTTATACGCTATATTGTTCTTTCATGTTGCCAATGTTTTTTGACATATTTTTATAGATTTTTCTGTAGATTTTTTAATACAATTACTATCGAAAAACACTTAAGATTAATTTATTTAATCGGGAGACGCGGTAGTGTCTCCGGTTCAAAAAACCGACTACTACTAATATTCCTAATAAGTTAGTTGTAAAAGAAGATGGCACTCAATATGTAATAATACAACATTACTGTTTAATGAGTTTCGAAAAGGTGTGTCTATTATTTTTAATTCAACTTATTTTAAATTCGATGACATTTTGTTACAAACAAATTTTTACCCATGGGATCCCCGTTATCTTCTGTTTTGGCTAATTGTGTATAATACAAGATTTAGAATAAGACATTTTTAAAACTTTAACCTCTCCCCCATGCCATTTTATTATTGTTATGTTGACGACATCATATTAGCGGCAAAAAACAATCATATTAAATCAATTCTTGATTCGTTTAATTCGTACCACGAAAGAATACAGTTCACTGTGGAATATGTGCCAAGATGATGGAATTAGTTTTCTTGATGTCGAACTATTGATTAATGATGATAAGATTATCTTTTATAATTTTAACAAGCCTACTAATTCAAGTAGATTTTTAAATTTTAATTCTAATCATCTTATTGAACAAAAGAGATGTGTTGTCATCGAATAACATGACAGAATCCTGTTCTTATTAGCACATTTTAAAAAAATTTCATGTAAATAATATTCATTCATTAATCAATACTTTTTTAAATAATGGCTATCCAAGAGATTTTTTGTTTTCCACTATAAATACTAGAATAAAAGCCTTGACCAGTAAAAGCAATTTTGATAATTAGAATTCAAAATGATCTTTCTATCTCTGATTTAATTAATAATAAAAGATTGTTTACAGCTCCATATTTTTAAAATGTTTCTGAAAAATTCAAATCTTTAACACATAAATTTAAATTTAATATTACTTATCAACCCATGAATTCTTTAAATCATTTTATAAAAACAGGAAAAGATAAAATAAAAAAAGATCATTCTAATGTTGTGTATCAAATAAATTGCACTGAATGTGATGTCACTTTATGTTGGTCAAACAAAACGAAAATTAATCACGCGTCTTCCTTTCAATGCAATATCTGTTATTTCCCTCTCGAATAAATGATGACCACTGTTTTAACTGGGACGATATAAAAATTTTGGATACTGAATTATCATATTATAAACGTATGATATCATATTGATTCATATAAAAAAAACAAGAATTCGGTTTAAATCTACGAAATGACACAACACGATTTTCTGAAATTTTCCTTCCCATAATTAAAAAGTAATCTTTTTTTTCCCACTTTCACTAACATATCACTTCCCTCTCTATTTCCTCTCCCTTCTTTTTCTTCATTACATATAAATACCGTTAATCAACACTAGTGATTTATTCACATCTCTCAAAAATTTAACGTATTCTTATTATTAATATTTTTCTACATCGATTCCTAATACTGGCAGTACTCGATTTGTTAATTGGAATTTCGTAATTGATTTCGTTTAAAGTACGGGTAAGTGTATACATATTTTAATTAACTATTATTAACACATTAAGTAATTTAATTACTTTTTATTAGAATCCGATAACTTCATACAAATTGTACGTTGATCAGAAATAAAAAGAATTTCCAATTTCCAAACGATTTGAAAGAACACAACTAATCTATAACTGTACAATATGAGTATATGCATGAAAAAACTTTGTTTTTTTATTTAAAAACATGCACTTCTAATTCTTGCGTTTTTTTCTTCTTTATGTGCCTTATCTGGTCCCCTGAACGTTGGCGATCACTTTGACCATGATTTTCTCGCCATAATAATATCCTGGGAATTAAATAAATCGAAGTAGTTTCCCGTTGCCCTCTTCGGTATACTTTTATATAGAGAACCAGGGCCGGTGATTTCAGAAGGGTAGGTCTGAGTATTCCATATATACAAATTTCTAAGAAATTTCTATAGAATCCCATACATACGTCAAAAGTAAACACTAAATAAACAATTAATGAACACTTAATAAATATTTAATTAACACTTAATTAACACTTAATTAATTTCATTAAATTAATTAAAATGCTATTAACAATTCCGGACTCGTCGTGTTCTAACGAAAGGTCGTTTTTTGCGCTTAGGTGTCTAAAAAATTTTCTTCGAGCGACAGTGTTACAAAAACGTTTAAATAATACCTATAGCAATTTTACACGTGTATCAGGATATTGCCAAAGATTTAGATTTCAAATTACTAATGAACAATTTTATAACTAAAAACAAAATAAGAGCAGTAAAATTTGCTTTATAAAATATGAAAATAAAAATGCATACATGAAAGAACATGTCTAAAGTATTAACGTCACCCCTCCTGCAACCAAAACTCCATACATAGGAAACATTTACTTCTCCGGCACTGTAGAGAACCTAGCTATAGTTTAACGTCGGATCCGAACGGTGCTGGTGGTTATAGATCTCTTTAATCACCAGATGGAGCATTTTTTCGGCTCCTTACACGCAAAAAATCGCGCATGGGCGCAGATGGGATTGAATTCGGATCTATAGATCGCGAGTCAATCGCACCGAGCGGTGAGCCACTCGACACCTTTATTTCCGTTTTTACTGTTCGTATTTTCTGACGTTATACCCTGCAAATCTTGACATTTTTATTGTTAACATCCAGCGATTATCATCTTATATTGCGCATTCTTTATATAATTGATTTTTATGTACTGAGGAATGGTCAAAACTTGACCGAAACGTTTACTTTTCTCTCTCTTTTTTTTTTAATATTAGACTTTTGCAAATGACATCTTGCGTTGTGGCTGTATGCTCATTTCTATTTATGTTTGTTTATCATTGAGGCATCTTTTCACATTGCTTGACTGTTTCAGATTAATTTATTACGAATTTATTAAATAGATAAAATAATTGGTGAAGAAATGATAATGATATAACGTGATGAAAATGGATATCCTATGGATGCGTTTAATCCACTTCTATCGTGTTGAACCTCTTTTCTGAGAACTACTGGCGCATTACAAGAGATTGTTTTCATTGAAATGAAAAAACTTTCCTGTTAAGCGTCTTACGTCTGTAATTCGCTGAAGAGTTCTCTCTCGACAGCTCGATATTAGTTTGCTGAGGTACGTCAAAGGAAAAATTAACGTATGCCAATTGTACTCGGAGGATTAATTAATCCGCGACGCCATTACAGCTGCAATTTCGACTGCGATTCCGCCATCGGGGAATTTTAGTGCCACGTATTTCTCGTAACGAAGCGCAATTGCCGTAGGAAATACGATGACTGCGAATCTTTACGTCTGAATTTTTCAAACCGGCTTAACCGCGCGATTAACTTACGCAGAAATTCGCCCAATGGATGCACGAGACTATTGAGACTAGAAAGAGAGAAAGAGAGCGAACATATAATATACATGCACATGTAGTACAAGAGCTCTTCCCGCGAGAGCACAGACGGGGCATTGCTTGACGCATGCGTGTTTTGCCATGACTGACACAATTAATTTGTAAATTACACGGTCGAAAACGTAATCAACCGGTACTGCTAACTTCGCCGGCGGATTGTCGGCTTATTATATTTACCGGTGGATTTACGCATCGCGTTTGAAGTTTGCAAACCGGATGTGCTCGCGTTTTCAGAGGAAAATTGCACATGGCTCGTTTGCCCCGTTTCGTTGCTTTAGTTCAGTTATTAACTAAATGGCAGAGTAATGCATTAAGCATGCTAGATAGCCGAAATTATCCCGTTACAGCACGCATACAACGCTCGATCTTGATAATGTATTCGTTGCTTGGCAACCGATGCGCACAATCGATGCGTCTGCACAAAATCACGCGCACGAGAATTAATACGCGGCGAAGAAGGGACCGCAATTATTACGTAGTTTGCGTTAAATCGCTGCGTTTGCTTGCGTAAGGTAATAAATTTGAAAGGGTCAAACGGTGTGATAAATACGTATGAAATTAAGTCTATTCTAAAAAAAATTTTCAATTTAAATCTACTTTAAAAATTGATGTTAACTATAATTGAATTTAACACTCCTGGTGTGAAATCTGACTGATTTATGTGATGTCTATATAATTCTCACTTTATTGGTGTTAATATTAATAGTACACATTAAATTGTAGTTCAAATCAAACAACTTGATATGCTTACAGTCTAAAAAAAAATAGCAGGGTGAATTCAACACCATGCGGTTTACTGATGTAAACAAGGATTTGAAAAAGTCCCCATCATGTGTTATAAAATATTAACTCTATAAACGTATCAAGTTGTTTAAACTACAACTTAATTGTGTATGCTGGTTGAAATTGAAAAGGATAGCGAAAGAGGGAAAAAGAACGTGAAAAGAGTTGATCTCGTTCAGATCGAGACGAGACTTCTCGATCGCAGAGAAAACTTCAGATTGAAGCCACGCATCCTCGCTCTCCTCAAGCGCGGCGCCCATCTGATTCTCTTATTCTGCGACTTGATATCGCAGTTTATGCATAGAAACGAGGCGAAGCCAGGAATCCCATATTTTCCTTGCATGGAGGATCGCAACCCAACCCCGTGACACACTTACATTAGTGTACGTCTATCCCTGCGCCACCGGAGTATTCCCCCTAGGGTGGTCCATATAGCGAATTGGCTGCTGCCCTTCATTTCTCCCTGTCTTCCTCAGCATCCCTACCTTTTTCTCTTTCTACACCACGTCCTCTTTCTCCCACCTCACTCTCTTTTCCTCTCGCGAGTACGTCTCTCCGGGCGACTCTGATATATGAATTGTAGCCTGTGCTTAAAGATATCCCAGGATGAAATTATGGATACGATATTATTTCTTCTGGCACGCACCACGCGAACCGGGTATCTATCGCGTTATATCCCCCTGGCACTTTCGCGGTTTTATTAAGTTGAAAGTCTTCCCCGACCCATGACGAAGTGCTCCGTCGCGCCGTGGCGGCCTTGTTTTTTGATACACCCGTCATCCCGATCTTCGCGCCAATTGATTTATCTTCGTCTGTTTCTTTGACTTGGCACGAAAACTCGTCATCGTCCCTATGATAAACGGAATAGATATAAAAGCGATTCCAGACGAATATGGTCATATGTACGCCATTAGCAAATACGCTGTTAAATTCATAATGTCAAAAATTATACCCAATTAGAATTATTTTTAATTATTATTCTACAGGTCGCCACTATTCCTACCTAGTATGTCGTTATTTAAGTAAAACAATGAAGTTAAACAATTTAATTTAGGAAAATATATTAAATTGGACTCAAATTTAGTTTATTAAATACATTTGCTAAGTGTGTGCATACATATTAATATGAACAGTGTTTACTTTGAAGCTAACATCACAAAAATGGATTAATTTACATTTTAACACGCATGGAAGTTAAAAATAATAAAATATTATTTAATTTAAGGGATTGGATTACTTTACTCTTATATTGTACCTAACAATATATTACACATACATATATGACATGCACAATCATTCATACGAATGTAGGCTAATATTTAATGAACATACGTAAAATGTTGGCCTACATTGATTACGTCATCTGAAGCAGCCTTAAATCATAACATATATGTCATATGTCATATTAAAATATCCTAAAATTACTAGCTACTGAAAAAAAATTACGAAAATTTGATTAATTTTATCCCTTTTGATTTTTTCCAATTTTTAAAGAGCAAAATCTTAAAATTGCACTTTATTTATTAATCAATTTCGTTCATCTAACAAAATTTCTCGTGCAATTCTTGCTACATTTCTTGCAATTCAACAAACCAAGAATTGACTGAAGAATCTACAAATGAGAAGAATACTGACAAATTCTGTAATAGAAAGTCTTTCTGTAATGTCCTCACGAAAAGTCGTATCTTGTAACAAGTTTCTGTTCTCAAAGTGTGATTGTGATCGACCCCCTTGGCAAGTAATTAGGAAAATTACCGATAATAGTTCAGAGGCTAGTCAAAGCAATGCTACAACATTGACAAAGGAAATGCAAAAGCGTGACACGTTCTATACGTGATGCGCATTCTCTCATCTGTTTGCAATGTCCTTTGTACTTGCATGTCCAACATACGATTGCCATTGAAACATCTATACACGAGAGATAAACGCTTGTAAACGATGTCGAATAATAATGTCGTGATTAATTAGTTTTGGTAAATTGCAGTTGTTATACGTAACATTTTATATATGAAGTAAGTTTTATCTTATGTCTGTTGAATGAAAACGACCTATACGCGATACATCTAATGCTCTCTCTAAATAGGCAATAAAACTAAAAATATTTGTGGTTGCTTTTAAACACATATGTTGTAACCTCTTTTGCCACATCTTTCTTTTATTGTGCCGCAATTGGTCTTTGAATTTCGATAAAGATTATTCTTTGAAGCAACAATAATTCTAATAGTAACCGAAATGAATTTAACGCTGCTCTAGATGTATGTTAAATTAAAGATAAAATCCAATGATAACGGATACTTCATTAACAAATATATCCTGTATACATCTCTCACATATGTCTCATCACGACGCTCGATGTTCCTTTTGATTAACGTAATTTATCGCTTGACCGTTTAGCAAAAGCCGGGGCAAGGTGCTCCAGAAAATCGAAGACGCAGAAAATCGTCCGGACAAGCGAAAGCGTTCACACGCTCGGCTGACGATGTAACTCGCCTTGGCGAACCGGCGCGCGGCGCGAGTTATATAAAAGTACGAACGTCCTCCAAGGACCGGTTTCAGAGAACTACTCAGCACATATATCGCTCTGTACGGCAAACCTTTCTCCTGCTTTGGGATGCACCCGCACCTGAACAGGTGCAACATTGCGAGCGAACAACATTCGTCACACCTTGAATGAAATCAATTCCTTTCAAGTTTGAGATCCATATTTATTTTTGTTATGCCACTTCTGTCCAGAATAGAATATTGTATGTACAAAAATATTGTAAATATTGTTTTATTTTCTTTGCAAACTGCAATTAACATTCTTACAATTTCAGTAAAAATTTATCTTTTCAGAGAAAAGCTTTAAGTGTTTTTTTTTTAATACATCAATTTAAATTTAATATGTAATATGATAAACAAATAATTTTTATTCTGACACTCGTCTTTAACTTGGTTACAATTTTATTATTTCACTTTTACTTGATACTTTTATATATAGATATTTTTACAGATTTTTATTTTTTAATTTTGTTGTAATCTTACGCTCTATGGCTTTTATGGCTATCAGTTTTATCTCGTTTTTATAATGATCACCTAATTATCCCCAACCATGATGAGAGATTTTAATTGTGCATCTGATTAGTGATTCAACATGTACCTGCAGGGAACATTGGATCATCTCTAGAACTTTTTCTTTTTTTTACTGAAAATGATTCTAAATACAACCAAAGCATCTATAATACTTAATTAAAATATATTAAAAACAAAATATTAATAAAACTAAATATAATAAACAGATTATATTTCAATAATGTAATAATATTATTAAAATTAATTAAAAATTTATTAATACATTGATAATATTATTTTAAGATTTTTGTTTAATGTTATTAAGATTTTCATTTTAATGACATAATAATAATAATATTATTTTTTAAAAATGTAGAAAATATTTTATTCTGTTAATATCATATATTATATATTCTGTTAATTGTTTGGCTTGTAGATCCTGTTTTTTTGAGCTGAGGGTTAGAGAACTAATTAGATATCGCACAAGACTTTTATGCACATTTACAGTGTGAACGTTGACTATTCAAAATCCCAAGGAAAATATGACCGCTGATATGCAGACAATGTCGACCACAGCGCGTATAAAAGTTCCGCGATAACAGAATGCCATGGCGTACAACTGACGCGATGGTATAATAACGCTGACAGAATCACAGAAACTGCTGTGAGATGCACCCAGAATTGTACCTTGCATTAGAAGCGTATACGTTCGAGGAGATAAGGAAATTATAGCGGTTAATTATTACCTCGAGTAAGTACATCGCTTTAGACCTCCTTGTGGTGCGAATCTAATTCAAGAGAATTAAAGGAATATAGTAGCAATTATTGTACTTACTTTTAATTAACTTTTGTTCTATTTTTTAGAAGCTTAATATGTAATATATTTTTGAAACATCAGATCTTATTTTGACAATAGATGATTTGAATTTTTTCAAAAAAGATTAGCTGTCAAAAGATTATCACATGTTGTAACATTTTAATAGTCGACACACGAAATATGTTGATTATTTATACATATATATATAATTATCGAGTCTTGAAAACAAGTTGTTTTCCCAGGCGTCTAAGGTAGGCTTCCACTACATTACCTTACTGATGAGTCCAGTAGTGGAAGCCGGGACGAAACGCCAACTTGTGATATTCTTCGCAATCTTATTTTTCATAGATTCTAAATTATTACTTTAATATTAAATTTTAATATATGTCTTTCAACATATTATTAAGATCTAATAAGATGCTATAGGCATCAAAAATTTGTTAGATTGATTCTCAATTTAACTAAGTGATATTACTGCGGTAGTGAATATGTATGCGTCAATGCTGAAAATCTATCAGCGTCGCGGGGGGGACTACATACGCAGTATATAAATTCACACAATATAATAAACATTAACAACTTGTTTTCAAGACTCGATTAGGCTTTACACGTTCTACTGATTTTTAAAAATCATACGAGTCAATTATTATTATCTTTCATTATATATATATATAATTATATCTCAAATTAAAATTCTTAAAAGTAAAAACTATCTAAGAACTATCTTTTAAGCGAATGTCAAGATTTTGTTATTCAATTAAACTCTGAAAACTTAGTTCACAACTTAGAAGAATTTATTGAAGCTGAAAATTATTGATAATATTTTAATAAAGAAGAAATTCAAAAAACTTTAATTAAAATTAGAAATCTCTAGGATATTTTACATTGTACAAGTAGTAACAATGCTTTATTTGAAGAAAAATTACTGTTTTAATGTTAAATATATACACCGGGTTCAAGGTTCGTCGAAAATTTTGCTCAAGCATAATAATGAGTTCTGAAAAGTTACCGAGGAATTTCATTATGGCCCCGATCCGTCGCAAATTTCTTTGGAAAATTTCTTTGTAGCAACGACGCCGCATAAATTCAGTTAGCTTCGTTTCTGTTCGCCTCTTGCCGATAGAAATTCTGCGAGGGCAGCGCGCGCTGGCGTAAAAGGGCCAACATTAGAGGGCAAAGTGCTACGAGAATCCTGCGTGACTCTGTACTTTTCTTTAGTAACTGCGCCACGTCGGGGCATTTTTCTCGATTGACCGTCTCGTGAGAGTTTAATAGGGGCAATATAAAAGTTTCTCTCTATACGTCCGCCTGTCCGAGAAACACGATGACGCGCATTAGTGAGTATTGAAGGAAAAAGAAGGGAAAATAGGAGGCACGAGAGCTTTTCTTATTTAAAGCTTTTTATAGGCGAACTTCCAATTAACGCGAAATCATAAACACAGCATATATATTGTACGTGAGACAATCATCGTTGCTAATCGTTCTGCATTTTATTAATATCTCATCTGTATTATAAATTATAGTATACGTATCATCTTGTCATGATAATTCTAACAAATTTAACAAAATCCAATCATCCATATATTCTCCATCTCTATGTAACGGCGCAGATCCGTCATCCAAACCTAATTTTAAAATATCTTAAAATACTCAAGCAAATTATACGTATACTGTTATATATTATTGGCTTTAAACGATAAATATATTTCGAAACAAACGCATCATCTAATAAAATTTAATTTAATTTTCGTTGCAGCTTCGACACGAGAGCGAGGGATAGTCCGGATCAAGGGAATCACTGGCAAGATCGCAGCCTAGAAGGACGCGCGTTCTTTAAGCACTCTGAAACTCCAGCGAAACTCACTCTGGAAAAGGTTCGGGAGAGCGACGCAGCTGTTTACAGATGCAGAGTCGACTTCAAGCAGTCGCCGACGCGCAACAGCAAAGTCAATCTAACGGTCATCAGTGAGTTCCTAAACGATATTCCCGCATTGACCTGAATATAAGATGTGCTTGACAATAAAGGGAAGCGAGGCACGTCCCTTTGTAACTTTCTCAGAACCGCGGCGCGTTCCTTTGAATACGTATTACTCCTTATTTTCATGAATATCTGATAATTCCGATAAAAAGCAATCTAAATAAGCAATCTAAAACATTTAGAAAATCATGTATCGAAAAACAATACTCAACAATAGATGGAAAACTTATTCTCAATTTTTTTCGTAAACAACAGTCGTATACTGTATACGCCAGTTTAAACTTTCGAAACGTCTCTTCTTAAAAACTTATTAAATTGTGACAAATTTCCATTTCTGAATCGATATTTTGATAAATTCAGAAATTAAAAAATTCAATATCGAGAAATGTCGAATTATGAACATGAAGTAAATTTATCGAATAGGAAACCGAAGTCTCTTTCCTTTGTACCTTACAATCGATTAAATCTTTCGAATATGCAATTAATTGTGATAATTGTCGGAAATTCTTAACAATTGAATTCCGAAGCGTTATACATTCCGAGGTTACATTGATTAATTTGATATTTGCGATATCACCGTGCCGTATCCAATGCAATCGACACCGTTATCATCGAATAGCCGGTATTCAACCACCTCGCACGCGCTCTCAAAACGTACCGGCTGTATTTAACTTTTTCTTTGCATCGCGTTGGAGTAACGTTTCCCTTAATGGAAGAACGGTTACGTGACCATGGCTGATAATACCGAACGGATAGATACCGGCCCCTTTCGTTCCATACCGGTATACATTAAAATTTATTTTTTATCTTTGGAATAATACCCTCCTTAATGGTAAAGGCGGTACGTGATGGCGCAGACTAATACATCGTGCAAATTGATTCACTTTGTGCTTCACGCTGATGCGAATGTTAACGTTAGTGGTATCGCGAATTCTTTCACGCATGAAATTAGTGCCAATTATAATATACATTTACGAAAGTAATAACTAAGCCAAGATTCCAATCGGGAAAGATAAATATATAGAATATGAAAAGAATATTCTAATTCTATACATGAACAATTTATTTCTCAAGTCACAATCTTTAAAAGTATAATTTAATATCTGTAAAACATTTGCATATTTTATTGCTCGCGAGTTTTTTCTTTCTTCTTTGTAATATAAAATATTTGTGCATTATAAAAAAAGGAATAATCATATGGCATAGTTTTTTTCTGAATTTTTTCTGTAGATAGCACTATTACGAAAAGAGATGAGAGTGAAATTGATAACAATAATTACCGCCATTCTCTCGACTTCATTAACACTTTGCGTGATAACAAGATATCTGTACGCCATCCGCATACTTGCAGTTTTTGCAGCTGACGTACATTTACTTTAGAATTTTTCACGTTCTTTGTTTAATTCGGATTAAAATTGCCATTTTGAATTCAGAGATTTTCATTTTAGATTCAAATTCTGCAGTTTAAAAATATTCTATGGAACAATTTTCGTATCAGTTTTATGACGACTTTACTAAAGACATTTTTTATACGTTCAACTCTCTTTTTTTTAATGTATTAATTACATTTTCAAAAATTTTTTTACTCCGATATCCTTGTTGCGAATCTTATTTTCGTTAAATGGAGATTTATTAACATCGTCGTAAAGCAGTTATAGTAGAGCGTTTTATCTTCTTAGGTGACATTATAGGATTGATATATCGTTGCGCAAATTGATTCGTTTCTCCTCCCCCCTCCAGTCTGTGTTCGCGTTGTCGCAGACATTCCGAATAAGAAGAAAAATGAAGAGCTTCTTAACGTGAAAATTATTACAGTACCGCCGGAGCAGCTTAGCATATTGGACGAAGATGGAAGGTCTCATATTCCCCATTACATCCTTGGCCCGTACAGCGAAGGAGCATCTCTCAATATCACGTGTGTCGCTGCCGGTGGTAAGTGTATGACACGTCGATGCACTTCCAGTGCGTTCGCCTTCTATAACGCTCAAGCGTTATGTCGTTGCCTCGACTTACAGTACTTGAGTTACGCAAAATAAATGTGGCTCAATTTCCTTGACACTCCAGACAAATGTGTTATATGTCGCGTTTTGAATTTCGAACGAGAAATAACGGCTTCGGAGATGATAAAACAAGGTATAAATATCGAATAATGGTGGAGTAAAAATGAAAGGTAAAGTGTTTTAATACTGTAGGAAATTTAATAAACATTTTTTAATTGTTCACTGTGGAATACCAACAGAATTTTACAATTAATTTGCAATATTTATTTAGTATTTGTTTTAATCTGCTAGTAAATTTATTTTTATATCGTATCTCCTAACGTTCAAACAAAATTGTAACAAAAGTACTGAAGAGATCAGAATTATTTCTGTACTTACATTAAACTTTGGTTCATTGGCGATAAAACAAAACGATACTTTTGCGAAAATAAACATTAAATTATTGTTTAAATTAAATTTAAAAAAATAACTTTTGATACTATTTGGAGACCGAGTCGTTAAATTGTATCACCTCGTTCCTAAATTGTACTTCTAACTTAGCAAACAAGCTGACATTGCTCATTGTCATTTTGACGTTAAAATGACATCTTTAACGTCAAAATGACATCTTTAACGTCAAAATGACGGTAAATAACGTCAGTTTATGCATTAGACTCTGCATACACAGGCTGCATTCCGTTATTCACTGCGTTCTGTAACTTATAACTTGGAATTAAGTGTGAAAAAATGTTAAGAAATTGCGTATTCATACCTGTAATATTATTGAAAGCCAATAAAAATCAGTATATTAAAAAATCTTGTTCTTCGGAGTCCATATGTTCTTCAGAATTATAAATCTTTTAATAATTATTCGCGTTCGATGCTAATAGGTATCTAACTTCTAAACATAATCTATCAATGCGTATGAGCCGCAAGGAGATTATAGGTCTGAGCACAGGATTGCCGTAACACATTAAAACAGACTTATGTAAGTTGTAGACGTAAGTAACGCACAAGCTTTGGCGTATGACGTTGGAATTACGGGACATCATTATATCTCTTGATAGTGTGCTACCACGTGCTATATAAATAAAAGTAAGTAATCTAATTGATTGTAAGCAAGTCGAAAATAATCTTGTTAATTGTTCTGAAAGTCTTAATGTGTTACGGCAATCTTGTGCTCAGATCCTATGGGAGCTCTTGCGAAAATCGTACCAGTATAATATAAAGACCAACGATATAAGTACGATTTACCTAACTCCCTCTATTTTTACAAATTTGTTAATAGCAACATAACTTATAAATATTTTGCTAATTTGATGCTATACTCGAAAAGAGTTTAAATATCAATTATAATCCTGAAGGACACTATAATTCAATTATCCACCTTAGATAAATTGTACCAAAACTTAGATCAGACATCGAAGAAAATCAATTTTGAATGTCACTCGTAAACAGACGACTCGAAGACAAAACAAAAATGATAGTTTTTAACCCATATTACCAGCATTACATCAGTGTCATTATCTTAAAAAAAAAAGTTTTGTTTAGAAAATACAATATGGAGGTACGATTTAACCGTCGGTACGATTTTAGCCAACTCCACCCTATATATTTTATTTTATAAATTTTCTTTGATTTTCAAAAATAATTTTTACGTTATTTTTTAATGAAATATTTTTAAAAATAGTTTTTACTTTTTTTCTAATAAACCATAATATACTCAAAATTTATTTATCACTCATATTTATCAAAAATTACTTTTTTAATTAATAAAAGCTATAACTTTTTACAATAAAGTTAAAATTTTACAAAATAAATAATTTTTTGTAATTTATTGTAATAATTTTACCACACTCAGTAGAAAAAGGATATTTTTATATATTATCAAATAAAAGTAAAATATTTTAAAAAGATTAAATTGAAATCTTAAAGTCTCGAAACATCGTTAAATATCGATATAAGATACCAAAAAAGCATCAAATAATTATTAAATTGTTAATCAATTTAATTCATGATAGTACTGCGGTAGTTTATTAGAGTTGCGTTTCAAAACCGATAATTGTTCGGCTTGCAGCTTAGAAAGACTACATATCAGTATATAAATTCACGAAAAATTACATATAAACAACTAAGATTCAGCTAGACTGTTATAGGCTTCGTATTAGTTATGTTGTTACATTGACGGTCTTTTAAAATTTAATATTGTTTAAACTGAAATATTTCAAAGTGGTATATTTCTCCTGTTGTATATTAAATAATAAAAATATTATCTCTGTATACTGAAAAACGTAATAGCGAATACGATTTCAATTATATATATGTATATATTTCTTTCTCAAGTTTGAAATAGTTTCTCTTTATTAAAACGAATGGCAGCAGATTCTTTCAACAGTAATTTAAAATGTATGTTTAAGGTCTTTTGCTCAAAATGGCAGAATTATCGACATTACAAGTTAAAAATATTTTAAATTAACTATATATATTATAAAATAATTTTAAATAATTAAAATGCATTCAAAAGAAAGATATAAAATAGTCGATTTCACAAAAAAATAAAAAATAAATAAAAAATTGCAATGGTATCAAATATCTATTATTTTGTAATTTTTTCAATTTCTTCGCTAAATTGATGGTTTTTTTGTACTTATTTTAATTGTGTGAAAAGATTTTACAATCTATACAGTCAATTCGGAATACTTTTTAATCTATAATCATTTTAGAATCTTCTTAAAAGATTACTTCAAAAAAGATTAATATTCAATCATGTTTACTACGATTTTGAAATTTATATTGTTCCAAAAACTTTACTATTGATTTTAATTTTATGGTAAAGCTTTCAATTTTCATATTTCTATCTATATAACGATGTGTTAGGTCGAGAAGTAATTACACGCCGAACGGGTGCTATTAGCGAAACGTAGCATCGACGTGTATTCGCATCTCTGAACTTATGTTTCTTTAGGGCGACCGCAACCACGAGTGACATGGTGGCAGGGGACTTCCCTACTGGACAACAGTTACGAGACTGTGGATGCTAAAAGGGTCCGAAACGTGCTGCAATTGGAAAAGTTAGGCCGCGAACATTTGCGTGCGTTTCTGACTTGCCAAGCCACAAACAACAACATGGTGACACCGATATCAAGTTCGGTGTCACTCGACATGAATCGTGAGTATCGACAAAATGAGATGTTACTATTGCGATTTAAAAAGCAAATTAAAAAATAACAATTTCTTTTAATACATTTATTTTATTTTATCTGTGAATAAGAATTATACGAATAACACAATTTATTATTATTTTTATTAATAATAGACGGTTGAATAAATTATGAAAAAGGAAAAAGGGGAGACATATAAAATTAATTCATTATTGATTATATTATAAAATAAAGTCATACAATTTTCCATATTATACGTTTTCATAATTATTAATTTAGTTCAATTACAATTAAGTTAAATTGTGTTTAAAAATCGCCGCGTGTCAATATAACAATTTATCCGTGAAGCGCCAGTGGATTTAGTCTTTACTGCAGAAATTTCCATTAGCTTCAAGACCCGTTCACGGATCGATAAGTGCTTAAATCCAAGTGTGACACACTCTTTTACAGTAAAACCGCTATGGGTCCGGATTCAAGGAGAGAGCCGTCCACTTAGCGCCGGCAAGACCTACGAGATAGGTTGCGAGGTTGTCGGAGCCAGACCAAGCCCAACGATCACATGGTCCAAAGGAAACATGATATTGCGAAATGCACGGGAGACGGTACGATTTAAAGTACATTATCAACGATTCAATGCATTCTCATTAATCACACGCGTGACGCACTTGTCCCAAGATTCTCCTAACACTTTAGCGGTTATTTTTTAATTTTTTATTCTTTCATATTTTGAAAATTGATACAGAATTGTGCGTGAAAAGCTGCGTCAATTGAATTCTTCACAAACATTGCACTTTCATGATATTTACTTTATTACATTATACATTTGTTGCACTGTTAGTTATTAATGTTGCAACAGTGGAAATACTAAACCGAAATTTAGAATAGATGGTAAACGATAAAAATGAGCTGTACTTCTAAATGTTTATTTGACCATACATATCAAAATTATGTTATATGGCTATCTGCCATATAGATACTATATAGATATCTGATAACTTATGTCTTTCTAGATGTTGCAATTTTTATAGTCAGCAATATGTACTGAGTTGAAACAAAAGCTTGTTGAGAATTACTATTTGATAAAGTCAAATTTTAGCTTTCAGAATCCATTTTTTAAATTGCGATACATAATGGTTTTTAACAAAATTATGAACTATAAAAGTTAGAATGTATGCTTCTTTTGTTTAATCCACGAAAACTCATCACTGTGATAGAAATGTTAGGAACATTTTTAAAAACAATTGTTGTGGAGAAAACTTTAAGTTTCTACATTAGAAAGTTGAAAAGAATATGTTTTTTTCACAATTTTATTTACTTGATATAAAGTTGAGAAAAAAATGTTTATTTTATCTAGTTCATAATTTCCTATGTATAAAAATTACTAAATTTACAGAAACTTAAAAAACATATGTGACGTACATTCTAACAGTAGATATTTTAAGCTTTAAAACCTCTTTTACATATAAATTTCGTTTATTTTTAACGAAGTTATAGCTGCTTGAATTTTGGAATTCGTATAACGCTATAAACTTTTGCTCCAATAGTTACATAAGCCAATTATTTATTAATATTTACTAAAACAAAACAAAATATAAAGTTTTATTTATTAATATTTACAAATGAAACAAAATATAAAAATACAGGAAATTTTATATCGTTATCATTTATCGTTAAAAGTCGATATATTACGCAATTTATTTGTATTCAGTTTTATGTATCACCAAAATTAATGTATTTGTTTTATGTGTTCATTCCAGTGCCTTTTAAAACAAACATTTCGAAAACACAGTATTTATAACTAATGAGTATAACTAATAACAGTATTTATATTTTACTTAATATAATAGTTGAAAACTCTCAGAGATGTGAATATTGAAACCATAATTGACTAAAAGTATCATTATCAGCGTAATCATCTAGTAGCTCTAATCTGATCACGATGACGATTCGGAATGTATATCGCGATTATTAAATTATTCGGTAAACTGTTTTAAATTCATGAAATCTCACCAGCAGACGGGTCCCGATGGCAACGTTACAACCAGCATCCTCACATTCGTGCCGGGTATCGAAGACGCCGGAAAGATCCTCTACTGTCGCGGCGGCGTGCCAGATATTCCGAATTCGGAGTTAGAGGATGGATGGAAGCTCAATATATTCCGTGAGTATTTTCACAGAAACGCACCAGGATGCCCCCGCAATTTCACATCGCGAATACGTCCGCGCAGTAGAAACTTCCATCAATGTAATATTTTTACAAGCAATTGCGCATGCATGCCATCGTATACATATGCTCTGCAAAGTCAACATTAAAATTTCAATCGAGAATTTATTTTTCTAAACCATTCTTTGTACTTCGAATCTCATTGCGATCGATGGATTGTTTACGTAAAACAACAACATTTTTACCGTTGGGATCAAATGTAGCTACATCCATAGCGGTTATGTTACTTTATTTTCAAGATTGTAACACTGAAACCTGAATAGCAATAGATTTTCTGGTTGAGCTGGTTTTTCGTCTAAAAAATTATTAAAATATTTTAATATCAAATAATAAAGGAAATTGCAATTTAAGATTTATGTAAAAATGTAAATAGGTTTTACAATAATTTACTTTTCACAAGTGTGTGTGTGTGTGTGTGTGTCTAATAATTTTACTTTAATTTAACATTGATTTAAATGGCAAAAATCCAAATTTGATAAAAGTACTTACCATTAATATTAATAAATACTTATTTCCTATTAGTTGTGTACTTTATACTTTATAGTAGAGGTCTTATGAGATTCTTAGTTAATATTGTTAATGAAAAAATATTATTGTACAAGACTATTTCGTTTTAATAAGAGAATATCAAACTTGCACTGCGCACTAAAAATTTACTTTCCAAAAAATAATTACCAAGCGATTAATTGTTCAGATTACGTCCTAAACATTATATTACGAGTTAAAATCTACAAATTATTTCATTAAATGTTAAATAATCAAGTATAATTTTATTTGGTTTAGTAAAAATGTTAGAAGAAAACGTGAAACTGAGATGATCCTTCAAGCGTCAAAGTACCTTTAATAAATAAATAAAATAAAGATATTTCTCTAATTAACATCATTTGTTATTTTGCAGTTGACAAAAACTGTTCTCAGTCTTTCTAAATGTTTCGACTTTCTTCGATCCACACACCGTTTAGATATCAATAACCGGAAAATTTACATTTCGACAGTTTTCTGTTGGATGCATTCTTTCAAATTTATCGGTACGTGGGGGAAATTGGAACTCAACGGTCATGTCGTCGGCGGATGTCGATGCCGTCCGCGCCGTAATCCAAATTGCACCCCCGGTGCAACTTTCCAACGCCATTAATACGCAAAGTTGCAGGACGAATCGCCGCGAAGCGTCGCAGTCGGACGTTGCAGTCGGCCAGGATTAACGCCGTGATTTCACTGTCCAATATAAAAGTTTTCCTCTGACCGGTTCGAGCAAGTGAGAACGAGATACAGAAAATAGGAAGGTGAGAGGGAGAAGTTACGCGTGGAAATTAATGGCACATGCCGATCCGCCGCCGCGCTGAAGATTCAGTCCGATTAAGCGCCGCGTATTCCACTTCGACTACCTTGGCAGCCCTATTTTCTTGTCTTTCTACGGTTTTTTCCATTAGTCGCGTCCGCCAGTAATTCCACGGCAGCCGGTACTGGGAATAGGCGAGGAAATTTACTCTTACTGCGTTTTTTATTGTAAGCGGGAATCGGTGAATCGGTATTATCGGATTCGCGATGCGGCGTTGCTGTGAAAGAAATCATAAGTAACGTTCGATACGAATGCGATTTTTTTTATATTAATACCGTGGATCGGATACCGGACGATGGTCTCTCAATAGGAAAATGTATCGCCACTCGATGCGGTTAACGATTTATTTACAGGAATACCGAAAAATCCGTACTGCGAATGTATTATTAACGAAAGCTTTTGACATATTTTGACAAAAGATTAATCGATAAACCAATCTTTAATGATTCTTTTTACAATTTCCTATTACTCGAATTATGAAGATTCAGAAATATTTAGAACTAAGACTGAAGAGAAAAGAAATTTAAAATCGTATGCTGTAAATGTGTTTCAATTAACATCCAATTAGCATTTCCATTAATTTTTTAGATTCTAGGTATATAGTAATGTATATCAAATTTGAAGACATTATCTGTTGAAATTATTTAATTCTATCAACATCATCTATACAATAATATATAATGTGTAATGGAAAAATAGTTTTAAAAAAATTAATTATTTAGTATAAATTACTTAATTAAAGTGCCCTTGAACTCAAAAAGTGTTTCAACGCGTGATTCCAATAAAATTAGGTCTGAAAGAATTATTTTCATGATTAACGAAAATTTTATACGTTGAATTTACATGTACAAGATAAATCCATTAGATATTTGCCGGTTAGTATCGATGCATTAAAATGTTCTGCTGAAAGGAAAGTTTTTCACATCTAAACGTCTATTTTTTATATTCTTTTTCTGTTTTTTTTTTACACTGGTATCTAGACACTAATAATGTCAATTATAGTAATTAAAGTGGCGTCTCTCATATTGGCACATTTCGCGCGCTTCAGCTTTGATGTCAATTCTGTTTTCAGACGAGCCTGTGGTTACCCTCGAGCTTGGCAGCAATTTGAATTCTAGCGCTATTCGGGAGGGTATCGACGTTTACTTCGAGTGCAACATCAAGTCCAATCCCTGGGTTTACAAGGTTTCCTGGCGCCATAACGTGAGTCCACATACAGCGCGCACCGCATGGGGCGCAGATAACGAATCCTGTTCAGAAATCGATAATATAAGCCGACGAAGCTTAATCGCGTCGAGATAAGGGAACAACGGCGCGCACCTGCGTCACACGAACTTCTGTCCGAAAACTCATGCGTTTGATCTCGAATTCGTATCGCCGCGCCGTAACACTGCACAGAATACATATAAAACCGACGGGACATTCCTTGTGTATTTATATTAATTTTCGGAGAACAGTCAGGCTTTTTAAATTTTCTCTCAATCACTTTGCATTTTAAGGAAAGTCATGTAACTTTCTCAAATTAAATCCTCCATAATTGAAGCAATATAACTTTTAAGCCTAATTTTATCTAATAAACTTATGGTTAATCTCGAGGTTAATCTTAACCTGATGCTTTTCACCCATGACATCATTACAAAGGGAGCCCATTAAATAAAACATTAAATTAAGCCCAACTACAAGTTAATCGGAAAATGAAAAACTGAGATTTATAATAGTTTATTTTTTTGCTAACAAATCATTATATTTGCTATCACTTTTTTCCAATAATAAATTTATTTCTTTCAGTGTGAATTGAAATCAAATATTGTGCGCGTAAAAATAATTTCTCTTTACTAATATCACAATAATCCGTGCGTTTATCAGATTCTCAATAGAACCAGAACATCCACACGAGTGGTAATTCTTTGACATCACGTCGTTTTATATGAATTTATTCCAAACTGCTTGAATACACATAGTGTTTTTCTTCACTATTATTAAAATGATTTTGCGTGATTGATATAGAATGGAAATAACAACAAATAGATCAAACTACAGATATAAATCGAAGCATTTTATCAGCAATTAATAAGAATAGCATTCGTCATGAATGTGTTTTAATCCATTCATTCGTTTTGAATGTTTTGTCTTTATCCATGATAAAGTCATAGGCGCGATTGATTTGGAACTGATGGTACACCATGAATCATAGATATAAATCAAGATATCTCCTGTCGCAATTAAATGGCCGGGAAGCAATTGCATTCAATCATTCTAAATTCATTTTTAATCCTACTATACAAAATGACTTTTACTACCGTTGAAATACATGTTCAGGACATTTGACAGTTATTAAATTAAAAAATTGGAAAATATTTCTTTCAAACAAACTTTTAAATGTATTTTTTAATTAAATTTATTTAAACGTTACAAGAGAGAGATTTCTTAATTTTTTATTTATATTATTGTTACTAATTAAGATGTTAAAAAGAGAGATTTTGTTAATCTTTAGCTAGTTTACTTAAAATAATATTTAAAAGTCTACTTAATATAAATAAATAACGATAATAATATCTTGGAGACATTTGTTAGCGATGAATGTTTTTGACACAAATAATGCCAATTAATAACTTCTAAATTACAAGATAAATCAAAGATAAAAGGATAATGTTTCGAAGAAATATATGTATATGTTATAACATTAAAGTTATTGCGAACTTTGATATCCGTTCGAGCCAATTTCAATGGCTCTTATCGCGAACGAATGTCGTATACGCGAAAATACCGCAAAACGCAAATCCCAATCAATTCCCTCGATTCAAAGACTCGAAATTTGTTTCGCGAAAACTCAAAGCCGCTTTTGCAGTCTCGAAAGTTGCACATTCGACGAGGGAACGCAAGAGATCGAAAAACTGTCAGCGTTCCTCGTCGCGAATTTCTCATATAGGATTTATTATAGCTTAGCCCATATGAAAAAAAAATATAAACACTGTTTGCATTTTTACAGCGTTAATATTGCATGTAGTAAGTGTATAATTTAATTAAATAATTTGTAATACACTTATACTTGTTAGTGTATATATAGTTATTTAATATTAGTTTATTTTTAATATTACATTGCGTGTTGCCAGTCGCTTCACATTTTTTATAGAGAAAGAAATATCGTTATAAAATTTATTTTTTCTTCTTTCAAATATATTTTTCAATTTACGTTTTGTCAACTATCTCTTTTATTGTAAGCTTAAGTAGTCTTGCATTTTGAACTGCGAACGAGAGTTTGTTCATAGAATCAAAATAAGCACGACATGGTTCCGTTTGATTTCGCATTCGCAGGGCAATCCGCTGTATCACAACACTGCAACTGGAACGATAATAAGTAATCAGAGCCTGGTGCTGCAAAGTGTCACTCGCAGTAGAGCTGGGATTTACACGTGCATCGGCAATAATCAAGAGGGCGACGGCGAGAGCAATCCGCTGAACTTGGATATAAAGTGTGCGTATCTGTTACACATACACGTATATATTTCCCGCATATATCCCGTCATTTGCCATAATCTACATTGACATTGTAATTAAGTTAAATTGTTCTAGGGATTATTCAATGACAGTCCAGCATCAGCGTATTTAAATTTATCCGTTTTTTTGAAATCAATGGTTACTTTCACTCAAGTATATACGCGGTAGATTTATAAAATGTTTTCGACATATTTTTAATACGTAAATATGCCCGGAATATATGCTCAAAATTTATATAAATTCTTAAAGGACAGATTTTTACAATAACTTATGAATGAAAGTCTTTCTAAAGTCATATTTAGAGAGAGAGAGAGAGAGAGAGAGAGAGAGAGAGAGAGAGAGAGAGAGAGAACTATTCCTCGTTTTTTTTATATCTTCAATATTCAGAATTTGTACACGAAATTTCTCGGCGTTATCAACTGAGGAATGACGGTTTTAACCGAAATAGGAACGAGAGAATGCGCTATGTCGAGCTCCGAATCTAGAGTCTCTCCGGACCTGACGCTAGAGTTAATTTCTGTGTCACTGCATTCACCGCACTCTGGCACGTAACTGATACTGACACATCGGTATGCGGATCGACGTTAAATCAGCTTAGAGGCACGCTTTGTTTACGAGAGGACATAAATCCGACGCGTAGGAGAAAACGTCCGCGCATTTGGAGAGGGCGGCGGCGAGATCTCAGCTTCATATCGACGTTTAATATCTCGGTATCGTGCACTATAAAAGAAAACAAGGTTTCATAAAGGTTCCGAGGCAGGGAGCCGGGCGACCGTAAGGTAATTTCGTATGCACGCGTTAACTTAAACACCATAAGTAAGTTTCGTCAGCTTTTTCAACGCGTTATAAAAAGGATTACAACCTCTGGTATTAGTTTGAAACGTTATGAGTTATAAAACTCGAGATGCTATGAATATAACAGCGAAATGTGTTGCATAATGAATTAACAGATTTTATAAGAAATGAATGATACAGATTATACAAAAATAAAATATTTTAATTATCACGTATCTCTCTTAAAGATTGTTTTATTTTTCTCATCTGTTTTATTTAAAAATGTAGCTGATTATCGCGAATGTAAAAAGTAATTTTTTTTATAAATCTTACATTTATATCAATCACTCACATGTGTTACATAATATATTTCATTCAATGATGAAATATTAGAAAATTTTTGCTAAATTTTAACGAGAAATATATCGCTGTCTTTCCTATACACAATTCGCTAGGAATTTATTACAATGATATATACGCGTTGGTTTGTTTTTGTATTTTCTAAGTAAAATGCCTTTCGCCGTGTAGCGTTCAGCGAGCATTAAATCACTCAAAATGCTTTACCTAGGAACATGCACATATGCGCATAACCGAACTATCCTACCTTAAATTTCTGTGTATAACTTACGACTGACTGACATACGCTACCGTTTATATGGCAGGTGCGCTCATCAGTATTTAGTGGCTTTAATGCACATAAATTATCCACCACTAATCCATGCATGGATTAATAGTTGATCAGTACTCTATGCTTTTCTCTTTCTTTCTCTCTCATACTCTTTTTTAATCATAATATGTGTATAGATGATCTAATAGGGCTTATGTAATAAATAATTAGACTAAAATGAGTAAACAATGTTAAGAAAATTAGTCTGGACATATGAATTTAATTAAATTGTTTAGCAAAAGAAGGGATATTATTTTTAGAAATCGAAACAAAAAATAATAAAAATATTATATTTACAAAAGAAAATATACGCCGAAAGGTATCTAAACACTTTGTTTAATAGTAAGAGCACTAATAAAAATTTGTTTTCTCAAATTTATTGGAAATTATATTTGTATTATTATTACTTTATAAAATTTTGAGTCTAAGAGAATTTCAATTGGATTGCTTGAATTGATTTGAATTATAATTAGAAAAGTTAAGTATAGTAACAAATGTTTTATTATTTCATCGCTTTATTAATGCAGCATCGTAACGAAATCCGTCTTTATCATGTCTCTGGTTAAAGCTTTAACTAAAATTACCACGCCGTTGTACAATATTAATCTTTTCTATTCCTTTCCGTTGAAACAGCATATTATATATATGTATATATTAAAATAGATTTTATTCTCTTTTCAAAGAGTATAAGTACAATATCAGTAAAGGTGTCTCGCATCATCAGAACGATTCACATTTCGTGAAAATTTTGGTGTGGATTCGTGTGTGTGCCAGAACTTCGGTGAAAACTACGCAAAATTTTACGTAATTATACTCACGGTTAGATTGGTTTTAATAACCCTTTTGGCAGGGTAAACGGACGAGTCTCGTGAACGTCGAATGTTCCTGTATAATCCGTATTTTCTTTGTTCCCCCGGGCTGCAGCCTCGCTATTTTACAGCTAACTAAGCGGCTTAAGATCCCGGATACGGCAGAGCCTGAAGGAGGAGTTTCTTGCCGTGCGCATAATTATACGTGCTGAAACTGAATTAAAATCTTCAACTACGTTACTCTTTCGCATACACGAATTCGCAGATTTTCTCGGACACTGTACGTTTGCACATACGTTAAAACTCAACAAGCTAAAGTTCAATCGATCGTATTCTTTTTATGTATGTACATATATATATACATATTGCATACAATTTTAGAATAATTAGCTTGAAGAAAAATTAGTTTAAAAATATCACTATGTAAATTCAAATATAAGTCAGGTAGATTAAAATATTATTATAAGACAATGCCACATTAAGTAGATAAATTTGTAATTCTAATTATCGTTGACAATGGATATTAAAGGAAAGATGCACTAATTGTAAATCGTTAGATAATATTAACTTCTTCAAACCTGATTTTATTGGAACTATATTAAACATTTTCTAAAATTGTGAATTTAAGGGCAAGTTTAATAAATAATTCATAAATTAATTTTTTTCAAAATTTGACTTTCTTCCCATCACATACATTATTATGTATGTACATACATTAATTTCAGATAATGTCGATAGAAATAAAAAAATTTCGATGGACATCAAATTTGATGTATATTACAATGTATATAGAGTCTCAAGAGGTTAAGAGCGAAAATTTGAGTAATGCAAAATATTCAAGAGTTTTTTAAAAATATTCCCACTGCATTTTCTGGGTACGATACATGCTTTAAAAATTCACCAATCCGCAATGCGTCTCTCTAACGCGATCACGTGTAACCTTCTCGAAATACGTTACCTTAGACGAATCGATACTAACTTACAAAGCAAAGATTGTCGACGACTGAATATTTGCTCGATTTTTATATAATTACATTCTGCACAAGCAATTCGAGCTTCCGTCCAGTATCGTGCAAATTATAAGGCAAGCATTACTCTAACAACCTGTAATTAATGCACCGAGCCTAAAAATTCTGTCGCTCGTTGAAGTTAACGTCGCATTTAATCGGAGGGTTTTAAACTGGAACGTAGCGATTAAAAGCGATAACAGTAATTAGCCAGGAGCGAGTGGTCGACAACTGGCTTACATATGTAAGCTTAATATTACTCTAGATTAAGATTTTAAAAAATGAAAATTACATGCGCACGCTGCACAGCATTAGACAGTGAGACGTGATACGCAACATCAATAAAATTTTGTACAACACGAGAATAATGCGATAAAAAAACGCGTCGCTCTTTTCTGTTCAAACTTTAAAGGGAACTCTTAAATATTCAAAAGACACGACGACAGTGGTATAGATTGTTTATCCAATAATGAATAATAGATGACACACGACGGGTTGTTTTAGTCCAGCAAGATATGCTGACCCATGTCAGGTAACTTATCCCTTTTAATAAAAAAAATATGAATTATTATTTTATATTGCTGTCAAAAATGTACATTTATCAATGTCGTATAAAATACATCAAATAGAATTCGTTACACGAATACAGTCACCTTATTGTTTCTCCTTTTTTACGCCGATATCGACACCTAAAAAAAAAAACGAATTAAAATGTAATATTTTCTTTTGGATCATCAAAATACTTCCCGTACTGGATTATCACAATATTTCTTATGAGATAGGCACGCAATGTTCAAACCTTCAAACGATCTCATTTTCTCTCGTCATACAATGCGGTTTCGCAAAACGAACATGGCACAAACACGCGGGCGACATGGCTGCGCGCAAAATAATCTAGGTCGCTCAAATAGAAATTGCGCGATTAATACTTAATTACACGTCGCGGCAATTTTGCGCGCTTACAGAACCCGCTGCACTTTTGTCACGTGAATCCCACGCGAGGGACCCTAACGCGAATGAAATATTAAACTCTTTTATTTAGCGCGAATATAAATCGAATAATAAGAAGAAAGTAGCGATGAGATTTCGTCCTTATTAGGCGATTTTTCTCTTGGTTTAAGGCTGCTTTTTTAGAATCTTTGTTTTAGGTGATTCATTATCCTGACATGATATACAGAAGACGTCAAAAATTATAATAGGAGCAAGCAAAAGATGGCGTCTCTTGCAGAAGGGGTAGTTTCTAAATGGAATTGAAATTCTTCGACAGTGTCGTTTTCGAGAAAGACAAGAGCGATCTCTATTGTATGTTTCGTTAATCTATCATTCTTCACATATTTTGTAAAATTACCACCTAAAATTTTTTTATGAAAAATTGTTCATTCAATGATGGAACCATATATTACCGTACATCGAACGTGATTACATATTTCAATAGAGTTTATGTACCTACAAACATAAATATACCGGAATTAAAATTTTTGTGAATGTCTGATACATTGAGAAAAAATGTTTAGTATTTGCAACTATAATATAATTACCATAATTACGGTCATCACGATTATAATGTATATAGTAATAATAACTATATATATAGTTATATCAACAAATATATATAATTCACACAAAAAATAATTATAATTAAATTATAATAATGGCAACTATTTTTATGATAATAACAACAATAATTTATAGTCATTTTCGGTGCCAATTGTATATATTTATAAGAATATATATATAACTATTATTAATATTCACAATATAGTAATAACATAATTATAGTGATATATATAATTATAATCACAAATACCATTTCGTCTCAGGGTAGATGCGGCAAATTGACTGGCGATTACTATTGTAATATGGTAAAAGGTTGGCGCTTTATTGCGATTCAGCACAAAAATCATGTCAATTTATAACCGGTTCGATTCGGCGCGACCGTCTCTCGATCCCCGGCGCGGCGGAAGTAGATACGTACGTCATCGGTCAGCCGGCGTGTTATCGGTACAATACGTGCGCTCTCGCGGAATTCGTTTCGCTAACTTTAGATTCCGCTCGCTGTAATTTAATTACACGACGGACGGCGCAAACTAGAATGCCGCCACCACCGCCGTCGCTCTCTGACCCGGATGAAATATGTCAATGAATTTATCGCAGCCGCCGGAGCCGGACATTTATTCGCGCTGCAAAAGTGAATTCGATTTCTCGCCGGGCGTTTTGATTTATTCACCGTGATAGATTGGATAGATTATGTAGTCGCGCGAAAAAAGCCCGAGCCAAGACGTCGCCCGGATGGCGATCGATCGATACGTAACGTCACCCATCTGTAATCCTTAATAATACGTCGCCTCCCGCTCGGGCGTTTAGGTGGTTTGCGGCAAAATTCCTTGAGCGATTCTTCAGTCCCGTGGGAGTACCGGGAGAAATTCTCGGCGGAATGCGGGACGAATTAATTATTCAGTGTATTAATATCTCAAGGGGAAGCCATTGTGTTGAATGCAGTCGGCACACATCTACCGATAATTACCCGGTTGAAGATCCCGTCGCTCGACAAGCTACAACGACGCGATTGCGCACAATCGAGTTCATTAACGTCAATTAATCGAGGTATTCAATTAAGATAAAATTCTCCACGAAATTCTTCGATATTAAATATTTCGGGAATTCCTAAGCACGTGCCTTAATCGTACCGTGTATCGTATCGTGTCGTGATATTCATCGTGCGCTATGCGCGTGAGATACGACGCTCGATAACGTACGTCGAAGATTCATCGATCGGTCGACGTACGAGCTACGGTAGTAGTGCGTACCCGCGCATCTCTAACTGGGTCCATTAACGCCACCTAATTAATGTATCTGATTAGGCAAGGCATCGACGCACATGTATCATCTCAAGTCCCAGCCACGCTCGATCCATATAATATCTGGTATCTCGATATAGTTGGACTGCAAGTCCACCCGCATAAGCTGTGCGAACGTACATCGCATCGTCGCCACGGTACAAGCATAAATCTTTGTTATTTGACGTAATGGCCAGTCGCGCGAGCTCGCTCGCACGCACGTATACGCACGCCGTAGATTATTATTATTATAAATTTCCGTGACGTACATTCCGGCGACATTCTTATACGAATTTCAGTGACGGCGATGATGTACGCCCAACGCGACGCGACGCGACGCGCCGCGTTGTAACATGACGATGCCTGTGCGATCGACGAGGATTCATGGTGTAAATATCGCAAACATTGAATAATATGCCAAGCCTGTACCCTATCGGCATGTATAGGATGTTCCGGAACTAATGTACCGTTAAATCTCTTAAGGAATCTGTCAACGACAGAATATCCGATAATTCTTGGGTCAATGTCCCCCCGCGTGTTCTACAGATGTACTCGCTGTTAGACATTCAAAAAGACTTTAATGGACTATAATATATATACATTTATATATATTTGTATATACATATATATATATATCAAGTGTAATTTTACTCTCCTAAAAGCGAGAGAAGTTTGTTAAGCACTCATGAAGTAATAACAAGACATCCCGTTCCCGCAGTTAAGTAAATAGTATGCGTATACATTGTATTTACGTACTAGAGTTTTTGAGTGTTAAATTCTTATTTGGAATTGAATCTATTTTGGCATAAAAAATATTCTTTATTTCCTGTACTAACATTGAGCTTTTAATCATTTAAAAATTTATCGTTGTACATGAACTATTATATTTGACTGAGAAAAAAACTGAACGAAAAGTCATCAGGATGTAAATTTTAAATGTTCTTTTCAACTTGAAATTGTCGAATTTGTAACTGGAATTTTTCATTAAGAAAAGGAAATTATGGAAAAGATGAGGTTATGTATTAAAAATTATTATTAATAGTATATATAATAATTTGATATATAAATTATATTTACAAAAAGAATAATAACAAATTAATAGAAAAAGAAATAATATTATAATAAATTATAATAAAAGAAAAAGAATAATATTATATATCACACAGAAAGAAAAACTGATCAGAAATAATTAATTAGGAGAATGCGCCCGCACGGAATTTGGGCGATCCAAACTCTCAATCTCGGCTAAAAATATATTTTTCAATAACCAAGACGATACGCATGTTCAAAAACGAGATGTAAAATGTCTTAAGAACGTCTAAAGAATATCTTAAAGATATTTTTTTAAAGATGTCTTATATATAGACGTCTAAAAAGACATCTTTAAGAGACATTTTAATCTCGTCTCGATTTTGAACTTTTTATTGTCTGAGAAGTTCTTCACGGGTCTTAAGATGCTAGCAGCAACGATCTAATCTAGTAATCGACGTGCAATTATAGTATATCTGAGATAAATTTATTTAAAATACCTATAGATGTATTATTTTAACATCTCTCTCTCTCTCTCTCTCTCTCTCTCTCTCTCTCTCT
>NW_017276028.1:362443-450305 GCF_001594065.2 Cyphomyrmex costatus
TCTCTCTCTCTCTCTCTCTCTCTCTCTCTCTTTCCTTTAACTTATTGTTAGCAGTTTTGATTTTCTTAATTAAAAATAATTTAATTTCATGTTAATTTTTATGTATAACGTATGGACTCTTTTAATCAGACATGCGATTTTAAATAATTTCTATAGGCTTCCCAAAATATTTAGGATACGTTGTACCTCCACGTTAATTCGTTCTCGTAGATAATCGAGATAGACCGACCGAATTTCCGAACAGAACAAAAAGCAACCTCCCACCACCACACTCCGCTTTTACGCGTATGTCCATGCGATCCACGCGCGACAGATCGACGTGCATTTTTCACGATGCAGCCGATATTGCGGCCCGTTGAATTATGCATACACGGCGCAGATATCATGTCGATAGCTGGCACGGACGCTTGGCGTGAGCGATCTGTCACTGATGCTTAATGACCGGCATTAATTGGTTATTGTCAGTGCCTCGACCATCGATATCCTATGTTTTCGCGATATCACGTACTCGACGCTCGTCTTTATCAGGAAGCAGAAAGAAATTAATTCTAAGATGATCAATGCTTATTTTGAATAAGTCTCCTCTTAGCACGGAAGTTTAACCTATTGTTTAAAAACAAAAAAGATACGCAATGATTACGTCCCAGAGAATGAATAACATTATAACTTAGTTATATATAATTTTTTACTCAACAATATAATTGTAATATAGAACATACATATATTGTACATAACAATTATTTTTTTAGTGAGAAATTATAATAGTTATGTTACTCTTTGTTAGTTGATATTAACTAGAGTAATGCACCATGTGCACATCGAGTTTAACCATCATCAACTATCTCGGTATATAAAAATTTGTATTTTCGCAATGTTATATTATGAAAGTCCATTTCGCCCCGATGTAAGTTCTCTACACAACGCACATTCCTGAACATTTGAAATTTTTCACGACAAACTTTTATATTAATTTATTTCCACAAGTTTATTTTCAAGTATTGCAGTATTGCAAAGTAAAACGTACAGGTATATAAAGTGCATTTCTGAACAATTCCGTGAATCGACGAAAGAGTTCCAAGGAGAGAGACGTTACGATAAATGATTGATATATATGTATGTTTCGTCATTTATACATGTATATTAGTCACATTTATAAAACTTACTATATTATACATATTGCTTATATCACGAGTGCATTGCACGATATCTGCATACATGATGTAGAATACAAAATTGCGTTCGTCATGAAACGCAAATCTGCTTTCCTATAATATAATCGCGTAAGGCTCGTCGCGCTCCAATTGATGACCTTTATTGCAACCTCATGACATCCTCAAGATATTTTTCGACGATCGCCGTAAGAGGACAAAGGTTCGTCTTTCGTATAACTCTGTGGGACGTACAGACAGGACACTGTCCGAAGTATTCCAGGCATCCTCAAGATCGGACTTCTTTCGACAACTGTGCAAAGTACAAAGGGGATGCAATACTCAGGCACCGGATACCATCCGGAATTTTATGACTGATCTAATCAATGAAGGGTCTAGTCTCTATATGTGCGCCGGATATCCCGCATGCTCTACAGCTCTCCACTTCCACGTCCAAAGTATTATTGAATTTCCAGACGGACTAGACTTCCGTCCTGAGTCGAGGTCGCAGGGGATCCTTTGTCAGCTTACACCGAATATCTTCTTTCGTTCATGGAAGTGAATGTCAATTGCAGATACTACCGGAGATAACGATCGATCGTACACTCCATGAGCTTGATGAACGCATTCGAATGCGTAATTTATAATTTAATATTTCACAAAACAATCATGAGCTTTATATGGAATATTTTTATTTAATACGTAAGTTTTCTCACTTTAAAAATCAAACCGAAAAAAGTATAATATTATATGTATACTGACGGAATTTAAATACATTTCTCTTTTAGTTTAAATATTATTTTAACCATTACTTTAGTTTACACAGAATAAAAATGTATATTCTTCGAGCAAATTCTATAAAATACAATTTCCTTAAAGATATAATCGATCACTTGCCAAAATCTATCAAAACCACAGACATCTATACTATACTAGACCGCTAGCCTCGACTCCCTAGATGTCCCGGAATATAATGTACAAATTGCACATGACATAGGACCCGATTGGAATGTGTCGTCTGCTCTACGTAATCCGTGATAGCAGCTAAGTGTTTCAATATATATATGTTTAGTATTTTGTACTGTATAGAAAAGTCATAAATGTTATCAATTATACAATAATTAATGGTCTACAGGAGTGAAAGCATACTATTATTAATTATAAGTACAGTTCGCGAGAAAGAGAGTAACACCAGCTGCACCAATGTGCACTTTTATGATATGTGTTCGGGTATACTGTTCAATATATTAGAGTAATAAAAGCATATAATATTAATAAAAGAAAGCTTACAAATTTTTTAAAAAGAGAAGAGCTACAATTTTTTAAAATAAATTATAGGTTAGATTACGCTACATACGTCTCGCTAAGTTTACTATCAATAATAATATACATTAAATAATAAAAAATATACTTTCATATCTATATCATTATTATTAATAAATTAATTTACGTAATTACCAAGAATTAAAAGTATATTAATATTTTTTTCATTAATCGGGAGAAGATCATATATACTTATATTGGAGGTTTTACTGAACTAAACCACAAAGGCACAGACAAACCTCGTATATACATTCACATACACACATGGTAACACATATATAGCCACATTTCTGTTATAAGTCATAGGCGGAGGATTCAATTTTAGGATTGAATTTTATCAAACTGCATTCCAATCGGGTCCTAAGTCCGCCGCCAATGCACTATTTAGTACATAAGTTTTGGGTACAACGAATCTAGGGAATATATAAGGAGGCTAGCGGTCTAGTATAGTATAGATATCTGTGATCAAAACGATTCATTTAGCGAACAATTCCAAAAAATGTACACAGTATATCTTTTGCATAGAATTATATAGTTTATCATTTTTTTCTATTTCTGTACATGTAATCTAAATATAAAGTTCAATTCGATAGAAAAAATGTTATTGTCATTATTGTCACATTATAATAGAGAAAGTTAGAGTATGGTGAAATATAAGAATATCTTAAACATACTTATGCAGTTTCTTCATTTGCGAACCGCTCCGCGAATAGTTTGCAAAGTACTTGAGAATGCTTTCCTACTTTTTTTTCCGCGATGTGAAGAACTGCATGCACAGCCAGAGGTTTATTTTCTTACCGAGTGGGTAACAATGTACTTTCAGTTGCCATGAATTGTGAAAAGATGTTAGTAATAGTTTCGCGACAGAGGATATAATAGGAGAAAACGTTGTTCAAGAATATAGGCGAATGCCCCCCACTCTATCCGAACAATGAAGACATGCTCTACTAATGGCACACTATTGCAATATGTAGATTACAGGATATATACATGTATATTGCGTATTATGTATATTACGGCGATATCAGATACCGTGTCGACTGAGGTTGACACGAAACTCGGGAATGGTGCAGGGACATGAATTCCATCGTTAATGCTTAATTACGGGTAGTGCTTAATAATCGTATTAGCCTTCGGCGTATACTAGAATTTACGTGTCGATCATTCCTCGATACAGATTCCGATAAAAAGATCTAATCATATTACTAAATGCTTCCAGTATTAGATGAAAGGTACTCATTATGAAGCAGGCGTCAGCAGCATCTTGTTTAATTTTATAAAGTTAATTAAGTAATTGATCTTTGAATATTACATATATATATATATGTGTGTGTGTGTGTGTGTGTGTGCGTGTATGTATGCATCATATACATTATATACCATATATGCTGCTGATCATTAAAATTGTAACATTAGAAAAAACGTCTCATATTGAATCGAAATGTAGGATGGATAAATCGTGGATGGTAAAATATGAAAATAAGCTATACTTCTAATAAAAATATTAAGCTATATTTCTATTATAAATACCTTCTATATCCCATGTATCACAAAATATTACTTTGATATCTCATACTTTTTTAATTTTTAATTTTTTTCCCTTAATATTCCAATTTCAATAACAGAAAATGTATATAACACATCACTCAATAAGTCCCGGGTCTGACATAATAGATGGCGCACTAATAACAAATCCATATGATTTTTAGAAAGTACTAAACCTTCAAACATACGTGTCAAAATTTTAGCTCAATCGAGCCTTTACTTTACTAGTTTACAGTACTTTCTAAAAATCATAAGGATTTGTTATTAGTGCGCCATCTATTATGTCAGGCCCGGCACTTTTTGAGTGATGTATTATTGTATTATGTATATGTATATACATATCACAGCAAAGTGTGATTCAGTTAATGTATACACGTGTATTAATGCATGACTAGTGCGTTATACTAATAGTACAAGCTTAGTACACACGCGTACTAATCACTGTATATATTTATTAAAATGTGTACTTTTACTGCACACACAGCAACTCGCAATATTACGCTTTCATTAATGCCGTATAGCAAATGTATATGCATTGTTTAGTAAATGAATACATTTACTAGAAATAGTAGATTTTTATATTTAGTCAATACTTTTGCTAAAATCTTAATGTGCAAATACATACATTGATTAGTTAAACGTATACATTTCTCACTCTTTTTAAGTAAGGACACTTGTGTTAAGTATTCTGTTTCTTAAGATTTAATTTATTTCAAGTAATTTTCAATATCAAATAACATATTATTGATAGCTCAGTATAAAATTCGTCATTTTTTTTACGATCGAAAATAATAACGTAGATCATTATGTAGATCATATGTGGTCCTCCTTATCTACCTGCTCCACAAATTATAAAAAATTCAGTAATTGAAGTGTGTGGCATACATCATGAAATATAGATATTGTGTTTTCGCTATCGAATAATATTTATCGTCGCGTTGATGCTTTCTCACAAGATAAACTCGCACGATGCAAAGCTTATATTCTCATCGCACGAACCAACATTTACATTTCCAGTCGTGCCGGTATGCCAGCACGGCCAGACGAAGGTATTCGGCGTGGCGCGACAGGAGACCGCGAGGATTCCCTGTGAGCTGGAGGCGAACCCGCCGGAAGTATCGTTCACCTGGAAATTCAATAATACAATGGAGGCGGTGGACATACCTCAGGCACACGTCACGAGCGACCGTACACGCTCGACAGCCTCCTACACACCAATGACCGAACTGGACTATGGCACTCTCCTTTGCTGGGGCAGCAATGACCAGGGTACTCAACTCGAGCCGTGCGTCTACCATATCGTGCCAGCTGGTAAGTGCTCGATCTCACTGCTGAGCTTCTGAAAAATGGCTTTGGATCTAACCCACATACGTCTCTCATACTATCCTTGCAAGGCGCGCATTCTCCTCTCTTCACTGCAATTGATTGACCAAAATATATTTACGCAGCGATCTTTCATAGACTCGTTTGTCACATTCTTATAAGCAGATTATCATCGCGCTAATATCGAAAATAAAAAATGATTAAAATACAAATGCCCTTTTTACTGAGGTATATCGTAATGAAATGTGCCACTGCATTTTCTACTGTATATGCTACGTAATGCATTTCGGAGCCAATTACAATGTAATTAATAATTCTGCAAAAATGTACGTATTACATGCAAATTTAAAATGGCTTAATTAAATGATGCAATAAATGCAATGTATATCCTGACTTGACTTGTAATCGCGTGCTGCATTTAAATTTTTTGAATTGCACAATTGAATTGAAATACAAACATGTAAATTACACAAATTACATGTACATAAATGATGTAACGTTTGATATTTCTGTATGACTCTGCAATCGCTGATATTAACACCGTCATCACCAGGTGAATAAATCAAATGGAACGAAGACAGATAAATCTTTCGATGACATTGCAGCTGTGACACAACTTTTTAGAGTACAGCAATCGATTTTAGTAGACGAATGTTGTGCCATTCTAAAACTCTTGAAAAGCGCGTTCGATAGATTCGATGCATTTACTCTTCTTGTCGTCGAAACACTACTATCCGACATCCGGTGAATTATAAATACACAACGCGTTTTCTGCAATTCACTGCGTCTTCATCGAATTATCGGCATTTCGATAAACCGGAAGGTGAACTCAATGTAACTTCAATAAATCAACGTACTCTTCGAATTTTTTTGCTTATAGTACTTTTCTTATACTTTCAAATATTCGAGAATGACCCAGAAATTGTTACTATAAAAAGATACAAAACTAATAATATTTAAAATAAAGAAATATGTTCGAGTAAATTCAGAACTACAAACTAGTTAAAAAAATACGTTTAGATTTGCATATTATTATTATTTTACATTTGTTTGCTATCATGACTAGCAGTTGCATTGTTTTGTAAGCAATAAATGTATTTACATATTTTCTTTATAATACTATATTGTTGTGTTGCAAGAAAAATGACACAAGTAAAAAAACAATATCGATTCTTGTTGGACCGCAAGTAAAAAATTAGCATTTTTAAGATAATGAAAGGAAATCGACCCTAAAGATTTATTGGAAAATTAGCAAATTATTGAATCTCTTACTGCAACATTCTTTTGTATCAATATTTTCTATAAACGTCCGCGCGATTTTTATGATTGATTTAAATGATGTACCTCAGATTGTCGCAAATTCGTGTTACATTCTTAAAATCAATTCAATGTAATACAGTTCACCATAAAAATTGTCTCCGTGTTCGAAATATATTCGTGCAAAACGCATTGAAAAGAAATATATTGCTACATTTTTATCGCCGCGACAAGCATAAAGATTCGCGTGCAAACGGATTAAAGAACGCAAGTATTTTTACATACATGTCGGAAGAATCCGTTTTCCGAAGTAGGAGACATTCCTAAAGGGTTCATAAAGGTCGGGGCAGGTCGTAGAGACGGACGCATCAATACGTGACAAACGCATTTTAGTACGTCGCTTGGTACTAAACTACTGGAACGTGCAATAAAAATTGTCATTAAAGTGAACGTTGCGTAAAAGGGACATGTCAATTTGAGTACCGTAGTTGCTCGGACAAAAACGAAAATTCAAACTAAACTCGTATCGGTCGATGAGAGGCGATGAAATCTAGAATCGCGCATGAGACAGTTGCTTCGTCAGCAGCTTTTTCATCTAAAGTCAAAGCTTTTATTTTTGCTTAAAAGGTACTTACTTCATTTTGTGAAAAGCTTTTAGCTGAAATCTTTAAACATGTAACTTTACATATATAAATAAAAAACTGGACAGTAATAAGTGGATACACACTGTATAAGTATTATTCTTTCAGTCATTTGCGTGTCACACGAAATCAATTCCGTCATACCAAATTTTGTTCTATAATACAAATGTCCAATCGTATGTAAAATAATCTAACAGTAAAGAGGAATATTGTCTCTCAATTAAATAATTCCGATTTAAATAAATTATGTCTTTATAAACCAGATATAATTACGTGTTTAATTTAATTAACAGTTTCTACCACAAACGATTTCCACCATCATGTTCGTTTGCGAAATCGATTTCATCTCGGCGAAATATTCTTTGTGGTATCATAGGGATACCTTCCAAATTCGCCAATTAAGCGTTCATTCATGTTCGCTAATTAGTCCGTTAATCGGCACGCAAAACCGTGCTCGATATTGACGCTGATCGCGCGCGAATCCAACAGGCCGCCCGGACACACCGCACAACTGCTCCTTGTTAAATCAAACCACCGACTCGATCTACGTGGAATGCATAGAGGGCTTTGATGGCGGCCTACCGCAAAAGTTCACCATGCAGGTGGACCGTGAAACTGGGTCTGGCAAGAGCGGCGGCCCTACGACCGTCTTCAACCAGACGAGCAAGGTGCCCGTCTTCTCCGTCACCAATCTGGACCCCGGCAGCAACTACGAGGTTTCCATTTACTCCACTAACGCCAAAGGTCGCAGCGAGACCGTGCATTTTCGCGCCACCACCCTGAATCTCCCTGAGAGGCGAACAGGTGAGTCGTCCGGTCGCGAACAACCGAACTGAGAGAATGATCGATCGCGAATCGATCCGCGATTAAGTCGTCCTCGATGTACTTACAAGACGATTCATAAGTAAGCTTCGAACAACGCGAAGCGTTCCGAAATGATGCGGTATCGTTAGGTAGAAACTGGAAGGATATTCCGGAGTTTTAAGCAGCTTTGTGTTTCGAGCGGAGTTCTAAACTGCAATAATAATAATAATATGCTAGTAACAGTAATAATATTAATAATCATAAATTAAGACGATTACAGTAATAAGTAACTTACAAATCTATATTTTTACATATCAACTATTAAGAAATCGAAATGTTATGCATATGTTATCTTGTGAATCTGATATTTAACTTCACTTGTTTCATTGTAGCTTTTATCAACAAGGAATTTTAAACGTCGCGTAAATATTTTTATTTCTTACCGTAATTTTGTGATTACATTTTCCACCCTCGGTGAAAGATTTTCTCAATCTCGACAAAATATAGTTTATCAAAATCACTCGTAGTCTTTCGATCTCGCTCCGATGCCGTAACAATACCGCCCCGTATACTTTGCCACCGCAGCGTAAAACGAATGCGTCGTAAATGCACGCGGAAATATATAAACGGAAAGTGGAATATAAAGGAAGCATCGCAAACGGATATTGCTTATGAATCGATCTAATATTTTGAGCACTGTTCGCTACGCTGCACGGCCTTGCATCGTAGAGCTCGTGTGAACATGTTGATCCTCTCTCGTGCAATAACATCGTAACTCGATTTCAGCGGCTTTTTGAGTGGCCGCATGAAAGTTCACGAGTATATTAAGCGCGCACGGCCCATAATATACCGTGCATTTGTGTTGATTCGCGCGAGATCATCCAGACAGTTTGCACTAGATATTCCTCATTACCGCTCGGAGTTAGACAAACAACTATAGGATATATGCGGAAAAGTTTAAATCAGTAATAAGTTCATAATGGAATTCGATTTCTCCCTCCCCGTGACGGAAATGTAACTCAAATTTAATTAGAGAATAATTAAGCGAAGTTATTTGATAAAAGAAACTGAATATTCCTCGGTGCATTATATGACGAATATACGTTTAACAGTAAATTAACACAACAATGAAGCACTGAAACGGTAAATTAAATTGTAAAACAATTTTTGTATCTTATAGCTCCCTATAGAACGACTTGTTCTATTTAAGATTTATTTGAAGACAAGTAAACATGAACACTTTAACTAAAAGTACTCATAAATAATTTGATACAATGATCGAATGTATATATTATACATATTTCAAAAGAAGCTTGATACTTAATCTGTTTTGACGCGATTTTTTATTATCCTCCCCTCAGATAAAGGAAAATATAAATAATACTTTTAATTTAAGATACCATGATCGAATAAGCACTACAGTTAAATTGCGAAGTTAAAATAAAAAGAATGTCATAAAACAAAAGTTAAACGGAAATTGCTCGAAGAGAATAGGTACTATTCTTTTTAAATTATATTATATAATGATCCGTCATTTTGTGTAACTCGGTATACTCTTGATAATACTTTCTTTTATGGAATATTATTTTTATCACTCGTTCGCCATATCGCAAACATTGATTATAAAATATTTCAATAACGGCGTTTATTAACTTTCCAAACATGAATATTATCCTGGGACGAATAACACACCACGTTTCGGTAATACAATACATTCGCAAAATGTACATGCATCACATGTATATAAAATGTTTTCCGTACAGCAACATCCTGATCTAAAAATATATTTTCTACGAGTTACGATGATATTGGATCCATCCATCCGAAATCCGCGTCTATTCGGCATTACGGTGGTATTATCTCTTTACTTCAATCAAAGCACACGTATGTCATGTAAAGTTGTAAGCGTGTTATTAGAGTTACGTGTAGAAAACTGCATCGAGATCGTAGCAAACGTACATTTACGTACATTCACGAAATGTGTACGTAATTAGATGTTTTACCGACACCAGCGCATGATCGCTCGTCGTCAATGACCGTTTCGTACCTTTTTATATATCCATCACTGCAGATATTAGATATAACCAATATCGTCAATTCAAAGGCGAGGTAAACAAGATAATAATAACTGCACGCATCAATATCATACACAGGCTGAAAAAATAAATGCATCTAATTTGCTTTTCTTTCTTCTGATGAAAAATATTTGTTATAAATTTTTTATTTGTTAGAGCTCGTTGATAATTATTTATTGACAGAAATGTCTGTTTTACACGAATCTGACATAAATTAATAAAAAAAAATAAGTTATTCTCAAGCACATGTATTTAATTTATCCGATTCTTGTCAAGTGTTTTAGTTCCACTAAAATCTAAATGCAAATTACATGATTACATTGTTGGAATCAGAACAATGCTTAAAGGAAGGCACACTGCAAGAATGTTGCTATTAAAAGGTAGCGGTGCTCGTGCATCTAAATTCATCCGCGTCGTGGGAACTGTATTTTCCGGTATAGTAGCTTCACGCTGTAACCCCATTAAACAAATTTCTCGGCCTAATTTAAGCACCGGCGACCCCGGGCCGCTCTGCCGCATTCTTCTAACTAATTGGTCACGATTAACCCATGGGTGGCACGTAGACAGACGTTAAGCGGTGTTACGCGCGTTAATAATGCGCGGCTAATAGGCGGCGGCTACAGAGCTCGTCAGCTTCGTCGTTTATCTGCTCTACTGCGGCCTGCGCCGCAGCGGATCCGAGATAGGGGGTAAACCAGACTATAAAAGGCTTTCGTATTTCGCGTCAGCTGGCCCTCCTTCGTTACAAATCGCCGTTCTTTACGCTACTCTCGCTCGATTTATATCCGACCGCGCCGCGCGCCGCCTGAACTAACAAAACTTGGCGATACGTGCTGCTCTTGTAAAAGAAGAAAGAAATCGCGGGCTCGAAAGCGTTACAGTTTTGATTATATTTTCGATTCGACTCTGGGTGTGCATATTTCTAAAATATTCAAACTTTGTTCGACGAATCGCACTTATGTAGAAAAAGTTTGTTGCGAAACGCGAATTTCGAATTTTTCTATTAAGGTGACTGAAAATTGTACATTGATGAAAAATATTTCTTATCGTCGTCTAAATTCGCGGCTTGGACATTCGGAGAAAAATATACTTTGCTCGTGCAATGTAAAAAGCTCCATAAGACTGGATCAAACAACTGCACGCCATCGAATGGCAGCTTTTGAGGCGATAAAAGTGATAAAAATACGTGTACGGATCGGTTCGTCTCGTTCGATGACTGGCAGGTATCGATTGCATTTTGACGTTTTGCATTAAAATACGTCGGTGCACGGCGTGACGAACGATTGGCACATTTCATGAAAATCCATCGGCGTGATCGAGCTCTCTTGAAGAGATCATGCTCGTGAAAACGCGAGGACGCATTATAGCGGGCAATATTACGACTGATTAAGCTTCGTTTGTTCATGGTATATGTACATGTCTTGATGATTCCTCGATGGATTGCCGTAAATTATGAGCAAAAATTGCCAATTATTTTTACAGTCAGTCCTTTCAAAAATACAATAAATTCAATTTAATATTTCTCTAGAAAAAAAAAATTAATTGTATGGATAAATATTTGGACAAATCTTTTACCAATTTCAACTGATAAAAATATTAAACGCGGTTGTTTTTCTGTCCAATTGTCATATCAATTATTTCTAGTAGACAATTTTATATATTTTAAAAAAGTAAATCTATTTTTAAATTATTTTATTTAATGCAAGAAAGTTTGGTCATTTTCATTATAAATTTATAAAATATGTTCAAGAAGTATGATCGTGCAAATGCAATAGACTACTAAATTAACAATATTAATTACAATATTATGACAATGATTGTAAAAAAAGAGTGATTACATGCTGAGAGAGAAACTCCGTTCTCTATATAAAGCATCATGTTTTTCAATTTCTTCAAGATCTTTAAATAATCGATAATCTTGATGCGTCTCTTTTAGCCAACATTGAGTAAAGTTTCTTGTTATCCATTGTAAAAAGTAACTCGTTAGCGTTATTGTTATTCAAAAATCTTTACAATTTCCGTTACTTTTTCGCCAAATTTTGATTTTTCTACTCTTTTTTTAATAGCATCCAATTATTTGTGTTGCTAATTGATCAGTTCAGTACGAATTCAACATCTATAGTGGTTATGGTTAATTGCAATATGTGTCCAAATATAACATCCCCTTTTAAAACTCGCTTATACTTGTTCCATGTATGTACACGTATTATGTAAAAGTGACGATAAAAATAATCAAAAATGTAACTTATCGTTACTACAAAAAATACAGCATCGTTACTAATTCATTACAAAAAAAAACAGTAACTGTAATGGCATTATAAGTAACATGTTACTTCTCAATCTTATTTTTATTGCAATTCATAAAAAGGAAAACTTGTCGCCTGCGATTGAATTTTTTTATGTACTAAAGATTCATTTGAACTTTCATTTCCTATTTATTGTGATTATTTCATCACAAAATTGTAAATTATAATTTTCAATACTTTGATTTTTAAATCTACAAATGAAAACATTTCTGTCTGTTCATCAATCTTTCTTTAATTGCAACATGATACGAGCTCGCTGATTATCCTAAAATTTATTGCCCAAAACAAGTCTATTGGGTATCGTTATTATCCAATCGCAATTTCCCATCATTCGTTCATCGTACGCCACGTATTTTCCTCACTCTCGTAAAACGACTCTCGGCTTCGCGTTGCTGTCGGAGCTATACCCTTCGACTTCCCTATTCCCTCGAAACCATCCCGCGCGCTCTCAAGTCAGTTAGACGAAGGCTGAGGCTGGTGTGTTGTGCCACTTCCGGTAGCAGGTGAGAGGCTGGCGCAACCACCCTCGCCGGAGAATTGCACGATCCGAGAGGAGAGCCAGACGACCGTACGGGTGAGCTGCGCCGAGAGCGAGCTCAACTTCGACACGAACTCGGCCATCTACGTACTGCAGGTCTTCGACGCTGACACCAGGCGATTGCTGGCGTCCGCAACGAGCCTGACGCCGAGCATGCTCGAAGTGACGGATCTGCCGGTGGACAGAAGCCAATCCGGTCTCATGCTGTCCCTCAGGATCATGACGGAGCAGGCCATGAGCGACGCCACGATCCTCTTCAGTACACACTTTGTTCAAGAGGGTAATACCAATAAGGAGCACCACCGTTACCCAGGTAGGGCCCAGATAAACAATGGATCGTCCTACCAACCCGCCCGCACCCCCAACCCACCGCCCTATGCCCTCACCTCCACGATGGGTGCTTTTTGCGCGAGAGCTCATCGAAGCAGCGATGAATGACATCGTCGTTGTGATCGAGCGAGCTACGAAAATCTATTGCGTCTATTCTTTACCATTTTGTACAATTCAAATTATTCTTTTATCAACCGGTGACGTCTTGGACAAGAGCCGCATCGCAATCGTGAGATTATGAAATAAACGACTCGTAGTGGTATGTTTATAACTGTGTCTTAAGTATACTATCCATTTAATTTTACATTATTTGAATAAGTACTGCCGTTGCCGAATTCTTATTTTGAATTATGCTTATGGCCGTCGCAAGCCATAGACATGAAAATCGTGATGCAACAAAATGTCGGAATATAAGAAGGAAATAGAAATAAGCGATTATTAGATCGCCTGCAACTTTTATATTTTATTTCTAATCACTTGAAAGCCCAAATAGTCTATTTATTTTATCACATCCAATTGTTTGTGATTGCTTCTTGTAAGTTCGTGATGTACATACAAAATGATACCACCCCCTTACATACTTTATCAAATCACCATTCCCTCAACTTTAACTGAAGGGGGACAGCATTGTTTTGGGGAGAACAAGAAGTAGTATTTTCAAATGAAATTTGTAAAATAATAACTCACATCTATTAATTCTCTTATTATTGTATATGGATTTTTTTTTATAATATTCTGCAGCTCTTGTTTTGAGCAAAAAGCTCGAAATCGCTTCAAATCGGTTCTATCTATGTTTGTATTTTTTAAAAAGTAAATTATAAAGGAGGTTAAAAAGAAACTCGAAAAGATGTAAGTAAAAGGAATACTATTTTTTATATGTTTGACCTTCTAAATATAATATCAATAAAAAGTCCGGATAAGGAACATCTCGAAAAATTGAGCATGGTGCGTATAATTATCCAAATTTTAATATTTAAAAAGTTTCCCAAACGAAATTTTTAGTAACTTTACAATATTTAGGAGGTCAAAATCTACAAAAAAAACTATTCCTTTTATTTATACCTTTTTGAAATAAAAAACAGAAATCGGTTCCCTTTTAATATCCTTTGTTTTTTTACTAATCAGTATTAGTCTCTAATTACTTCCATACGATCAATAGAAGCTATTGTGACAAAGGCTTCGTAGGAAAACGTTTTATCCGAATCGTGCAATACGTGCCGAAACAGACTAACATTCTACACAACGGATTCGTTCACGATGAAAATGTTTAGTCAGTGGAAACTACCCGACAGGTCAACACTTCGACAAATTCATCACGAAGTATCTCGAAATTTGCATATTTGTTTTGCACACGTACCGCAAGCTTTTTTTCACGTTTCGTCCATCGAGGAGCTCGAAACTATCGAATTAAAGGCAATCACCAGAGAATCCCGCGATTGACTTGCGAAATACTATTTGTACGATACGGTCAGGTCTTGCATGCGCCAGATTTGTGTTAATATAAATAAAACGCGTTACGCTACATGACCTTCGTTGTAGGAAGATTTTGCCTGTTTTTTCGATTAAGGTAGTAAATGTGTCTTGTTACCGTTTATATTAATTACTTAATACGCTTATATTTCCTTGTACTCAAACTTTCGCTTGCAAATTTTTCTTGCACGTATTCGTGAATGTATATTTTGTTAATTTTCCTATATTATTCATAACTTAAGACGCAAAAAGAAGACATCTATGTTACATGACTTAAAAAACACTGCTAATACTTTTGCATGTTAATTAATTGCTTTTTCTTTTTTTTTAATATAAGGTTTAGCGAAGTAGAAAAAAGTTACAATCTGTTAGCGATGTCACCGTCGTACATTTAATTAAAAATGTTCAAAGAGGCGACTCTTCATTCATATTTAAATGCGACAAAATGCTGCAATATTTAAATCAAAGAAATAATTTATATATCTCTCTCTCAAATTCAATTTTATTTAATAAAGCGTGTTGATGTATTTGTATGCACGTTTTGACAGGCATATATGATAATTTTCTCTTCATTTCTCGTTGCATATTAATCACATTTAACGTGTGACATAATAAGAGATGAAAAAATCTGATTTCGCTAGACGTTTCTGCAGTATACTACAACCAAATATTATACAATAATGCCAAATTAATTATTTAAAAATAATTATAACTTAAAATAATCGGCCGTACTTTAAATATATTTCTTCTCGTTTGAAAATGTTTCATCGGTTTTATATTTATTTTATAATCGTGCATAAGTGGAAACTGAAATAAATGAGAAATATATTCATTAATGTTATTAAATCTATATAAGTATAAAATTCATATTCCGTTGAATCAATATGGTATAGCTGTCTCTATAAAATTATTTAAGAGAATACATAAAGTTATAATATAAATTTTTCATAAATTTATTAGGTGGTATAATTTCGTATTCTCTGCGAAACATTTTTATAAGTTTAAGCTTCTCTACGTGACAAGAGTGACAAGCATTATCATAAATGAATGTAGTAATCCATTATCTTCTTTCGTGTTTGTTAGTTTTCGCGATGACACCCAAATCGTTTACGTAAACAGTTTGTCCCGGCTACGCTAATAAACGACGTATTTCGTATCCGGTAACGTGATGCGTGTACTTTAAATGCGATTATACTATTGCATTATGCTTTTGTCGCCAATCATGATACATATAGCGATATTATGAACGACATCGATAAAGGTAAATTGAAGCAGATATGCTAATCGAAGGTTTCGCCGTATTTTTGGCGGAAATCGGTTTACCCTGGAGTAATCTCGGAGATGGTTAACACGCGCACAAGAGAGCAAAGTCGGAAGAACTTGTTTCTAAGGGATACCGCTAAGACGACCGCTTGTACGTGTAAATCCCGTCGAAGAGCATTCAACCGAAAGTGCTTTGGCCTGATCTTTCAACTTGACTATCAGCAATGATATACGTAACATCTTTTAAGTATTATGAGAAATGTTAACGACGTCCTTAAATAGAAGTGTTAGAAACTAAAACTTGAATGTGCATTCAGTCGCTTGAGTGTACATTGATATATTTAATTTAGTAAAAATTTGAATTCTCTCGATAATGTGTTCTATACAATGCACCGAAGCATTTTGCTATGTAAACTTTATTATCATTTTATGTACATTTACGTGAATTAATTGTCAATGTTGTATTTGTAATGTTTCCACTATGGTCGCCAGACAACAGCGCTGCTTTACGATCAAATAATCTTAAGCTTCCCAAATGAAGTAGATTCTGCGAGCAACGTTAGCAGCGTATAACACGAAGGAGTTTCAGGAACAGCGCTTTCAATTAATCTTTCGTAAATTAATAGATAAGGTCACCGAAAGCGGCTTAAGTTCGAAGACAATGAAGCTGCACGCACAAGTGACGCGCACAACGGAACGCGGCGTTATTGCACGAAGAGCACGAGTCATGCACCAGAGATTCGTTCACATCCATCTATTGTATCGTGAGGTGTTTCGTAAGACAAGTCTAGAATAAATCCGGAAGATCTAATTTAAATTAATCTACTCAAAGACTGCTACATTTATCGCCTTATTTATCACTATGAAAATTTCTCAAATATCTTCTGAATATTATACAGATCGTGTGTCTCTTTATTTATATATATTTTTTCTACAAATTTGTTTAATTGTATGTGCAAAACACATTATATCACAAGGCAATAAAAATTGAGAAACCTGGTGCAAAGTGAATAGATATTATGGAAACGCAAATCAATAAAAGATTGAAAAGTATATTTGATTTATCTGTATAAAGATAAATAAATTAACTTTTCTTTCTTTGTCGATTACTTCCTACTTTATCTTTTATTAAGTTCGCTAAAGATGATGCTCTTCAAGTTTAATTTTTAAAAAATCTGAAAGTTTTTTCGTAAACAATAAAATCTTAACCGTGTCTACTATCTTTCTTCGTGTCTTTTTTAACGTTATTGAAATATTTTCTCTTATATTATTTTAATACATGTATAAATTTGCAAAAAAAAGAACCTCTTGTTTATGATCATTCACTATTGTCTGTTCTACGAATAAAAAAAGTATATCTAAAGATTCACAAATCTGGCAAAATACATTTTCCGCGCACGTACAGAGATATGAATTCAAATAGTCATTAGCTTAGTTTGATAGCCGCGAATGTTGACGCATCCTTGGCTTTAATATTATCTTAGAAGGAAGAGGGGGTGCAGAAAGGAACGATGCCAGAACAAGGACGAGAGCCAACGGAGAGGCATTCATTTAACAGAGTTCGCGAATATAAGTGGGTTTTGATTAGCCTCAAACTTGAGTATGCCACAGGAGTTCAGAATGGAGTGCATTTGAATTCCAAATTCATTGCTAATGCGGTTGTATGATCTATGATCTGCACAAACACTCGACGACTGCGTATTTGAGAGGGATTATTTTTCCATGAACCTCGGCTTTGCCTGTTACGAAAACGGCGTACGCGGATTTAGCATTTACTGAAAAAGTCGCGAAGCTATTTTAACTTCAATCGAGAATTTCTATAGGCTAAAAATCTACCTGTTAATTGCAGAAACGAGTTAAATTTTGTAGAGTTCAATTTTACTTGAGTTCAATAATCACACATTTCAAGCGAGAATAACTTAAAATATCTGCAAACAGGAGAATGAAGCTAAGCTTTAACAGAAACTGTACTATGGATAGAAAACCGGGGTAGAATGCAGAGAATTTTAATTTGCCGTTTTATTTTTATATACGAGTGAATTATTCGGATTTTTAGCGATGCTCGGACAGATATTAACAGCCAGAGAGCAACAATTCCGGCGCGATATAATTAGATTATTTCAAACATACAAGGTAAAAGGAGAGGATGTTATAAATTCTCATTGCAAATCGACCAGGTTGTGATAAACCCCAGGAATGCTAGGTAGATTCTCCAATGCGAAGCTACCTTTACGATCGCGTCGCTGCTAAGAGAAACCTTATACGTGCGCATTTTTTACGACCACATTTTTTACGGTCCATGCCACGTACTCACACACACGCACACACATACCTATCGCGCGAACTTTCAACGTATCAGAAGCGTACAGGATGCTTCTAGGATGCTATGCTTGCATGGTGTTCCTGCTTCCGAGTTAGATTTATGTTGCGAGATACACTTTCCACGGACTTTAATCGCAAACGAATAAAAAGATAGGATACTCGTAAGATACTCACGGTCGAATACATGGATGCATTTCACCCTGTCGTTGCTCATTTTTTCATCAAAGAATGTTGTCTTCCCCTCGAGCTTCCCTCTCTGCCAAGTAACGACTCCTCACATCGTAAAATGTGACCGACACCTGCATTAGCTCACGCGATCATCATAATATGTCATAATTTGCGTATATAAATTTATGCACGACACTCGCTTATAAATATTTCTGACACGCGAGACGTGCATATTTTTCCCTTCTTTTTTTTTTACGAGCTCGTGTCGCAACGTATTTTCCTAGCGGACGTAATAAAAAAATTATTTGTTACAAAAATCAACGGTTGTTATCAGTTATTGTGAACAAAATTGTTTTAATAATTATCGACAGCAAGAAAAAAAGAGGATAAAAGAGAAAAGCACATGACAAATTTTTTTTGTGTGGAAACATTAAATACACATTTGATTCTTCATAAATCTGGCAACGCGATTGTCTTCATTCGGTCAGTCGCGATAAAAGTATTCGAACTGTAAACAAAACTCGGAGCTTTCTCCATAAGGATTACGTACCATACAAAAGAGACGGTAAAGCCGCTTTCATATCGAAAATGCTTTATCCATAATCGAATCGACATTCGCGAGGAAATCGCGACGTAGCAAAGCAGTTCCTTTTATCGCGTTTCATACATTTTTCATCCGCGATCTTTTGTTAACACATTTCTCTTAAAAGTATGCAAGATAAGGATTTTGTTTTCGATATCCGATAAGAGACGCGAAACGACAACGCCGTTCTTTATATTTAAAGAGTGAACAGATCACAGCCTTTAGCATAAATGTACATATATGTATATAGATAAGTATCTTCAACCCTTGAATACTTAATTTAAATTTAAACGAAATACTTTCTGTGAGAATTCTCTTTTAAGGTAAAAGGTATATCTAACGTACACTGATGTTTCTTGCGTTTCTTGGTCGAATAACAATGGGAACATTTCAAATTATTGTAAAATTCGACGAAGCATTATTGCGCAGCTATTTTACTTTCCTTCGCGAAATTCGAACACTCTCCGCTATTGTCCTCTCCCTTTCTTCGCATTCTCCCCGAAACAATTGGACACAATTTGCAGCCCTCACGCCAATTATGCTGTCGCTGTCGGGTCCGCTATTGGGTGCCGTGGTGGGAGCCGCAGCGGGATTGCTTCTGGTGATCTTCGTGATCGTGCTGGCTGTCAAGCTTCGCTATCGACCTCGATCTCAGGAGGACTCTCATGACGACGGCGGCATGGCGAACCTGGCGGCGTCGGGAACCGGCGGCTCGTCCCCGCTTGACAAATCGTCGACCTTGCCCCTCAGTACTGATAGCATCGAGAGCTTCGAGAAGAATCCCGATATAATACCACACGCAAACGGTAGGCAAGAGTACCTGTCACTCCGCTTCGCAGCATGCTCCCCTATCTGGTTTATCCAGTGATTGGGTCACGATAAACGTGCCCCATGTAAGATAAATCACTCTCGTTATTTGTCATTATCATCATTACTAATCGCTAAAGTGTTTATCTACAGATCAGCTCAATTATCCCTTTAAGGGACAGTGGGAAATGTACTTTCCACGTTTTTCTTCTTTATTTTTAAGATGTACTATATTTCACAATTTAATGAAACCAATTATATGAGTTTACATTTTTCTGATTTATATCATTACTTACTTTACATGTTTCCCATGGTCATTTTATACCTAATTATTCTTTTCTAATTATTTATACAGAAATAAAGTTGCAAAAGATCATGTTTTATAATACAAAAAAGTTTCTTGGAAAATATTTAAGATAAGAGGCTGAACATTTTAGATAAGAGACTGAATATTCTCCATATGTTAAAATCTCGAAATATAATATACAGGATGTTATTGTATGAATGGTCACTCCTTTTTATCTCATAAACTAACAGAAATACTCGTAGAGAATATTTCTATTTAATAAATATGGTTCCAAATTAAATGGTTCTAAGTTTTAATAATAAAACTTTATTATACCGTCCAATCTCTAATGAATACAATGCATGATATAACAAAATTATTACAATTTATACAAGTTATTTCAATTTAAAATTTGGCGGGCGATTATTTACACCTTTTCAGTTTCAGTCTTGCGGTATGGCCAATTTCCGACTCTCGCATAAACGATTGACTATGATTCATTGACTATAAACCACTTATGATCAAAGTCAAAGAAGAGATGTGTTGAAATAATCTATATATATTTTTTAAATAAATTCATCTCAGATACATGATTGCGTATCGATTTAATTCCAGGGAATTATTATTATTTTAGTTTGATTTTGTAAAGTAATCGGCACGCAATCATACATTTGATTGTGAGATAAATGTATTTAAAGTACATATAGATATATTATTCCAACACCTGGCTTTGACTGTAAGTAGCGCTTTTCATAGTTGATAAAAAATATTTATAGCAAAATAAGCTTTTTTGCTTCAATTAATTTTATATACTTTTATAATTACTTTGGTAACATATACTCAAATATTTAAATTAAAAAAGTGATTGATACTTCAAAATTCAATTGTTATTGAAGATTGCTGACACAATTTTTTTCATATATTTTGATTGAAAGCAAACTGCTAATTAATTTAATGCTAATTATAATTTATTAAATTAAATCTCAATTTTTTCATTTTGTGGCAACATATATTTATACAAATAATCAATTGTGTTTTTTTAAAAAAAACCTTTAATTTTATATATGGAAGTTAAGTTGTGTGTGTGTGAGTGAATGAAAATTCTTGGGTCAAAGTTCTTTAAAACAAGAAATTGCAATATCAATTCATAATCAAATATATAACAAGAAGTTGTAATATTAATTTATAATCAGTTGTAACATATGCATGAACTATATAATTTTAATAGTGTAAAGGCACAACACGCTAATCCCTGTGCTTTATTGTATTATAGAGAATTCATATGCGGAATTATGCAAAAGTGCATCACCGCGATATGTACTGCAGCAGCAACGCCCGGAAGTGAATACCTTTGCAGCAACAAACAACGTAAGCACAGTTTGTAATTATATACCTATAACATAATAGCACATTTAACATCTAAGTAATAGTTTCAAGTCACAATTATTTTCTAATTACGTGTATATAATTTTCTTATAAAAACACAATAATTATTGTAAAGTTATATTTTAAAGTAAATACAGCTCAAAACATAACAGTGCACTTTAATCGGAAAAAATAAGTATATTTAAGTAACTTTTTCGATCAGATCCACAATGTCATTTCTATTCGTAAAAGATTCAGCAACAATTAACGATTTATTATTCATTTTAAAAAATTATGTTAATTTTATCGTAATATTATATACTCCCTAAATTTAGTTTAACACGATATCTTCTCATTTTCCTAAATACTTCTCTTGTTAATTATCCATACTAATTCACATCATAATTCCACTTCCTCGTTTATAATAAATCGACTAATCGATTTTTATTTAAAAAAAATGTGTGTAATCTGATATTGAATACCTGAATTGAATTTTTAATCGACTAAATCACTATTGTTCAAATTCTGGGAATAATATTGTTCCTTAGCAGGGATCCGAGTTAACATACGTCGAATTAGCACTAAGGGGTAACCGGCGAATACCTCCGAATTGCTACCAGCCCGTGCAAATCTCCAGCATCCAACGGCCCCAGCTGCTGCCTATGTCGACTTTGACGCGCAGACAGCCGATTCAGGAGCCGACGATTTACGCGCAAGTCGCCAGTCATTCTAAACCGATTTACGTGCCACCGCCATATCCATACATGAATCGTTCCAGCGACGAAACTACGGCGGAGACACCACTGATCGGACACGACAATAAGGTAATAGGCTTGTGAAAGTGACGAATCGTTTTGTTAGAGCATCTGCAGTTTATTGTTTCATTGAGTTTTTAAAACGGTGAAGAAAATATTATACTAATATGAGTATAACTGCAGAAGAAATAATTTCAATTTAAATACTAAATATTGTAAATCTAAATATTCTGACATTTAGTATGTATGTTCTTTGACAGAATTAAAAAAACTTTGAAACAGTGGCAAAAATGATGAAATAAAAATTTACGTAACTTGTAAAGTTGTAATTTTTGTAATTGTAAAGCGACTTTTGAGTTTATTATTTTAAACTTAAAACCTCACTTTTTAGGAGGTTATTAAGTTTTTTCGAGAAAGAGTATTGTATTGAAAACACTAGACAATTAATGCAACATTATGAGAAAATTGACGTCATTTATCCGTGCAGCAAATTACAATAGACTCGTCACGGTTGAAACAAGCACAGTATTATCGCTTATTAACGTTATTCTAATTATATATAACTGAAGATAACTGGTCTTTAATTACGATCTATACCTCTTCTAGATCACTACGATCAGTCACTCAAACAGCTCAATCTGGCGCACCGATACACCGTCTTCCTCGAATGCGCCAACAACATGATTCCAACAAGCTGCATCGTAATTCACAATTCCATTTCGCACCTAAACGTCTCTTAATGTTCTCCCTTTCCCCTTGGAAAGAAAATGAAAATAAAAGTACACATCGATCCATGTACGTGTGTTAAGTGAGAATAAGTTCTTCAAAGAAGGCACCGCAGCCCTTCACTAGTAGAGATTGTTAGACCTTTACTACAAGTGTTATAAATAGAGGATTCGTTCGACAATGAAAGTAATTAATGAAATCGCGCGGAGTATATATATATATATATTATATATATACATATAGATTATGCGCTTTACCGAATGATTTGTGATAGTGGTTGGTTGGAGCCGGGGAAAGGATTGAACTGTTTTTCAGCCGTCCGTAAAATTCGAGGCGAGGCGAACGCACTATTTTGATCTCGGGGGCAGAGGCATTCACTGTTCCATCGACCGATCAAGAATTCATTGTACGATGAATGTTATCGGAGAGTTGGCAATAATTATGTATATAAAAAAAAAGTGCGCCGTTGTTCGTTATGATGGCGCGGAAAACGGTGAGTTCCTATGCAATTTTTATTAATTCATATCTACAATATTCATGAATATTTCTTATTTAATCTTCCGTGCAAAAAAAAAAAGGTCACTTAAAATCCAGAAAGAAACTGAAAGTTTTAGAGCATTCTCTGCAAAAAAAATTATATTATTTCTTTTTCTCATCCTTCCTTTAAATAATAATTTATAAGAGTTTATTTGTAGAGTTTATTTTCAAAACTTTTTATACATGCAAATCTAATTAATAAGTCTTATAATTGAATCTCAAAGTTACACGATATTAATTTTTAATATTTATCGAAAACGATATCGATAGAGCCAATAATGTCTCCATTTATCAAAGTTCTGTGAATAGAGGAATTCTGGTTGTTGAAAATATTTGATACATTGATTTTGATGAGTACCCGTAGGTATGAGTTAAAAATCGAAATAGCACTTCGCTCGCCTCGACGTGTAAATCAAACAACGCCGGTGGAAATAGATTGCGAATGCAACGATTTAGTGTGATTGGTAGGATAAAAAGTTAGTCACGCGATTTTCTATTCTCTATTGTTTTGTATCTTCTGTCTACCGTTCTACGAATTTTCGTTTCACGTTACTTGGAAATACTTAGCTTCATTTATATCTTACTAAAATTGTAATTATTAGAATTTTAAGTCAACATTTTATTATCATTGCACTATAGCTCTCAATTAACCAACTTATAGATTTTTAAAGAAGTAAAAAATATTTCTTAAAATTTTTACTTTTTATGTTTTATATTTTAAACTTATTTTTGAAAATATTAAAGAGTATTATAAAAAATGAAATCAAACAATTACACTGCCCTAAAATTTAATTAAGATGATTTTTGAAACAATTTATCATTAAATATATAAGCGTGTAACAATAGATGGATCGAAAAAGAATCAAACTTTTTATTTCGATTACAAATCTTTTCTTCGCATTAATTATATTTCCTTTCGTGTTTTTTTAACTTATTCATTCGTTTCATTCCCATGTAGAAGATATAATTAGGAATTATAAAATAAATCTTTTATTGAAAAAAATAAGATACGTTAAAATAAACTTTTGTTGATTTCATGAAACATTTGTTTGTCAAACGATACAGTCAAACAAAATAATATTTAAACAGATTTGCAAATTCTAAATTTATCTAACTTTCGAGAAATAAAATATTGACTATTAAAAATTTTATAGACTTGAATTCTTTCGATACATTTTGATTCATCTACTTTTACGAAATACTGCGTACGTTTAAGGAAGAAACAAATGTACGTTAATGAGCTTTGACGTTTTAGTAACGGAAGAAACGTTTTCTTTTTCTCTTCTGTTTTATAGTTACCCATTTATCTGTATAGTACTCACTTAGCATAGGCCGTTTCATTCAGAACGAGCATTATATAAAGTTGCTGGTAGAGCAGAATAGAAATCTGAGAAGACGGATGAAACAAGTACGATTCCGAGGATTGCGATCGATTGTTGATCGACGCAACGAATCCTTACGAGTTATTCATCGGACAATGATATGCTTGAAAAGTCGAACGAAACTCGACGATGTCCGAAGATAATAATACTAATAATGATAATAATGATGATGATCGTAAAAAGTCCTCGCGATAGCTTCGTCACGCGCGACACTTCGAGAAGACTGAGCAGAGCGCACAGGATTTCTAATGCGCAAAGGTGCCATATAACAGAGACGGGCTTGTTTTTTATTCGCATTTACTCAATCGAATAAATCGCAAATCAATCTCACGATTTTTATTATGATGTACTGCCGAACTTACATTCAAAATTGCTGTACGTTGTATATTAGTATTGTTAAGAATCGATGATTATCTAGAGAAATTATTTCATGCCTTGTTGGATGAGACGTTTAAACGGAAAACAAGTTTTTATGAGTATAAAACATGAAAAGCATCTTGGGAAAAAGTTACAGTATTTTAAACAATATATCATTATATCTGCCTCAATAAATAATGTAACTTTTTTCTGATTTTTATATCCGCGTGCAAATGAAAATATTCAAATGTTTCCGTTTCAATGTTTTGTCCTATTTATGAAAGAAAGTAAAAATTGTGTTCCGAACAATAAAAAAATCTAGAGTTTTCTCTTAAAACCTGTTTTATTAATATTAATTAAAAGAGTTTAGAAAAATATAGACTTTATAGTTGACTAAAATATGTACATTTAGCGATCACAAAATAATTCTTCTAGTGTTATTGGATCTAATTGAAAAAAAAATATAATTTTGTACGATATAAATAGATTTCAATTATTGAGTAGTAATATACTTAGCTGTTTATTAGATCATTCTAACTGTAAGCAATCAGATAAAATTCAAGAAAATAAAAACTAATTTATGATGTAAGTAATTGCGCCCGTCTCTGACATATGAGTTTATAATGGGAGTGATGTAAAAAAAAAAGAAAAATTGTAAAGAAAAATAAAATTGCTCCTTTACTTTCTCTCGTCTAATTTGTTAATAAGGGAACGTTAAGGATAGTTTACATCACTTTCATTCTGATTAACTCATAAGATCGTAGCGCGAAAGCAACTGTTGTTCGAACGAATTCGATATTATTGTTGTATAGTGTAACTACCACGACTCGCAACCGAAGGCGAAACGTGGTTAAAAGCCGGTGTCGGATGTAATAAAGAGCAACGCATTCGCGTTAACTACTTGTATCCTTTTTCTTTTATGTTAAGGGTAACATTTAGCAACGCAAATTTAGTATGAGCTGATTGATATTTACCTCAATTATAAAAAAGAGTGCCGAATAATATAATCGTAAAAGAAACGTTGCAAAAGTGTAAACAAATCTACGTAATCTTTCGGACATCGTTTATAAATAGTATCTTGACGTTGCTACGTGTTGTTCTACAAATCCGGTCAGCATCAACTCGCAAACAATTTTTATACAGTTTTTATATTGTATTATTTCTTTCTTTAATGATACAGGAAATACGGAGAGACTCTGTTTGCATTTAAACTTTAATCTTTGTCTTTGTACTTTTTCCGAAATAGTAAGTAATATAATGCACTATCGATTAACAGACTCCGCTGTATTCGCTCAATGTCTCGAACTATACGATATAGATATTAGAGGAATCAGAGATCTCACATTCATCAGAATGCGGCATTTAAAAGATTTACGCAGCCGCGTAAAAAAAATTTGTTCTGCCTGTTAATGATAAACCGATACTTAATATGTCACAATTATCAAAGAACAAGAATATACGTAAAGAGTAGAAGTATTTTTTATATAATATTGTATATTTATTTATAATTTTTTTCTCATACTCTTTCGATCGTACGTTTAGCATCAGACATGTAGCTATCTATGTAGTTTTAAGTTGTACGAAGAAAGTATATATTGCATAAAAATAAGATTCTTTTAGAATGCAATAAAAGAAATTACAACAAACAAACGACGAAAATATGAAATATCGATGTGTTCTGACGTATGCGAGCTTTCTGGTTCACTTTAAATGATGAGATTATCCCTTTGATAAAAATCAACGATTAAATATGTTCGAATGGCTTCGACGAAAGTCGGAGCGCTCTATTTGTAATCTAAATTTTTAAATATTACTTCGTAAAGTAATAATAGCGGAAAAAAGATTCGCGATTTTCGCGAACGTAAATAATAATTAATAATAATAATTTAAAAAATGAGAGGAAGTAAACGTCAGTGGCGGTAGCTATGCGCCAAAATCAGAGATTCTGTATTTTGTCAGATAACTATAATTACTATTGCGCCAGTGTAATATAAGACTTTGATATGTATTGTTAGTATGCGTCGTGTGGATATATTACAGAGAATAAATTTAAATATAAAACATACATCAAATATACGAGCATACGCATATGTACACGTGTTTGTGTGTAAAGGATAAACTTAAGACACTATGTAAACACAATTTCCAAAATAACTTTTAATATAGATTTACTTGTGTAAAATATAAGAGAACTAATTGTGCTCAATAAATTTCAATAAATAACGATTTTGCCTATGCTAATAATCATCATTACTGAAGTTATTTTTCTGTAGAACGTATTATGAGGATATAAAAAATAGCACAGTCAGAAAATTATTAGGTCTATCCTTTTTCGAAATGTTCTGAACTAGTTCTGAACTAGTGCAATAAGTTTAAAGTGAGAAAGAAACTATATCTGTTCACTCTAACTTATTGTACCAGTGTACCTCAGTTCAGAACTTTCTTCGGAAAAGAACAGATCTACTCAAATTATAATAAATAATTTCATGTATGGGATACCGCATAATTCGTGAGTTACACTTCTCGTAGGCAACTTGAATGAATTAAATTAAATTAAACTAAATCGAAAAGTATATATCATTTTGCGATTCTCTTAAAAATTAATGAGATAATAATCCATGAATTAGCGTCCATATGATTCAGTGACCAGAAATAGTTCAACGTTTACAAACGCTGGTTGCGAGGAGAGGCAATGGAAGGAAACACTTTCTAAATAACAATGTGCCACATGCATAGCCATATTATTTTAGCTGATTGAAGTTTGGAACGTTCTTAGAACGATTTTTTCAAAACGATTTCTCCCATTTATCCTTTGGCACAGAGATTCCTCTGCATGCCAGAATTATTTTGTACTCTTCCTAATAGCCGTATTCAAGCCGGATAAATCAGTCAGCTTGCTAGTGCGATTGAATATAACGGTTCCTAGACAATATAAAGTCCGAAATCGAGACATAAAACGTCTTAAAGACATCTAAGCGGTATTCACAGGCCGTTCTTATTTTAAAACCGTCTTAAGTAATGTCTTCAGATGCTAATAATATAATCCTTTGATTGGCTTATGACATTTTAAGACTGTACTTAAGACAATCTTTCAAATATATAAGAATCGACTATGAATATACCGACTAAAAAATGCCTCAGACATTTTTGTGAGAATCATTTTACTAAGAGACATCTTACAAACGTATTATGTCTCAATTTTAGAATTTATGTGCTGTCTAGATTTTTACTTATAAATTCTATTAATTATATTATAGAAAGGAGGAAATTAAAAAAATTATAATACTATTGTGTACTTTCTGCAAATTATGAATAGTTTGAAAATTATTTTAACAAAAAATATGTGAAATATATGTATAATAAATAATCAATAGTCAGAGTTGTGCCTACATTATAACTAGGTGAATATCCGCCGCAGTAAATATGCCGTTGAGGGGAGCCAGCCTCGATGACCTTGACCTTGAGGCATATTTACCTCCGCCGCTAAATCTCTCCTTAGTAAACACACCAACTAACATAATATCAATATTATAATTTCACATTCAACAAAATGTAATAGTTACATACAACATATAAGTTATATTTATATTGTTGAGTGTGAAATTGTGTACATTAATGTTTTGTTTTTCTTACTTGATGTTTACTGAGCCTCTCTCTCCTCTTAGAAGGATTAAAATTTTTTAATTAAAACAGTGAGATAAGAAAAATATTTCTCTGCGTGATAACAATTGTCTCTTGAAAAAATCCCAGGTTCGATCCGAATCCAAAATCCATTATATAAATGGGGACTATAGAGAAGGATACGATAAAAGTACATTCAACGATTATTAATTATTCCAGAGTGATTCGTTTTATCCATTTTAAGGCAGATTTATGAAAAGTTGTATCTATAGTACTATTTTATGTGAATATAATACATAATAATTAGATTTCGCTCGTTTTTTGCAATGCAAAGTGTATAAAGAAACGATGGTCTGAATCGAGCGATAATAAAGTTCTTTTGTATAAAATAATTTAACAGTATACAAGCTATGTCTGCTCATTAAATAAATCAAAAATATAGTTATAAAATTGTTGGCTGGACGAAAAATAAAAATGCATTTTGAGACCAGCGTAAAATAATTAGATTTCGCTCGTTTTTGCAATGCAAAGCATAAAGAAACGACTATCTGAATCAAGCAGTAACAAAGTTCTTCTGTATAAAATAATTTAACAGTATACAAACAATGTCTACTCGCCAAATAAATCAAAAATATAATTATGAAATTGTTGGCTGGACGAAGAATAAAAACGCATTTTGAGACCAGCGTAAAACAGTTATAGATTTCGCTCGTTTTTTGCAATGCAAAATATAAAGAAATGACGGTCTGAATCAAACAGTAACAAAGTTCTTTTGTATAAAATAACTTAACAGTATACAAACCATGTCTGCTCGCCAAATAAATCAAAAATATAATTGTGAAATTGTTAGCTGGACGAAAAATAAAAACGTATTTTGAGACCAGTGTAAAATAATTAGATTTCGCTGGTTTTTTGCAATAGCAAATATAAAGAAACGACGGTCTTTCGTCCATCCAACAATTTCACAATTATATTTTTGATTTATTTGACGAGCAGACATGATTTGTATACTGTTAAATTATTTTATACAAAAGAACTTTGTTACTGCTCGATTCAAACCGTAGTTTCTTTATACTTCGTATTGTAAAAAACCAGAGAAAATCTAATTATTTCACACTGACCTTAAAATGGATTTTTATTTTTCGTTCAGCTAACAATTTCACAATTATATTTTCGATTTATTTGGCGAGCAGACATGATTTGTATACTGTTAACTTATTTTATACAAAAGAACTTTATTACCGCTCGATTCAGACTCCCGTCGTTTCCTTATACTTTATATAATATAATGTTATATTTAAAATAAATTTCATAAATTCGTTATCCTACAAAATTCTTCACTCACCAATTCGATGCGCAATAGAGTTACTTGCCACATAGCTACGATGATACTGTAACACACAAATATAAGATTCAAATTAAAACATTGCTCAAAATCGATGTTTCAGTAGATAATTCTTACGTACATTTAATTTATCTTTCGATTAAATATTTATTAATATAAATATTTATCTTTCTGAAACAAATTTTTACAAGAATGAATATTTATGAAAATCTAGATGATTTTTTTCTCTAATTATTTTTGAATTTTTTATCAAGATAAAAACCAATAAATAAAGAAGAATTATTAAAACTTTATGCAAGTAAGAAATGATATTTATACCACATAAAGGGGTTGCCGCGCTGCGATGTTCGATGCTTTTCTTAGGCCTGCTATTTTCAATATCTTCTTCCTTCACCTTCTCACAAAAGCAAATTTAAATTGCAATGTATACAACACTGACTGAAACATAAAAAATTATCAATGTTTAAAATAAATAGGTACATAGGAAAATTCTTGCACGCAAGTATTATTTTATTTCTAACTTCGATAAATGGGCGCGTTCTTCTAGATCTAAAATTCTGATTGGATAATCTAAAAGAATACACCAATAATAGCGAGCGCTCACTCAACTGTTGAGTCCGCTGAACGCGCCCAATATATTTAATAAAAGAACAATGTCGCGTTTAAATTAATGATCAGCGTACGCATGATCGAATCCATATTTCGTGAGATTAATACAAATTTCGTTTACTATAATTATTATCATGGCACTTTTCGTTCAGAAACAGATCCATCTCGTGTACGTCGCATTGAGGCCATGACACATAAAAAACTTAAGGCAGTAAGACGTAAGCAGTAAGTGATTGACCAATCACAGCAGAAGCTGTAAGGCCATAAAACTTAAGCAGTAGCAAATCCACAATATATGCTTTCCTTTTAGAGGACACACTCGACACAAACGTCGTTCTATCCTTCTTGACATTCAAAACGAATGAAAAAGATAGAATGATGTTTGTGTAGAGTGTGTCTTTTAAAAGGAAAGCATACAATGTTGATTTACTTACTGCTTATGTCTTAAGGCTATGGCACACAAAAAACTTAAGGCAGAAAGATGTAAACAGTAAGAAATGAACGTTGTGGATTTGCTACTGCTTAAGTTATGGCCACATACGGCTTCTGCTGTGATTGATCAATTCATTTACTGCTTACGTCTAAATGTCTTAAGTTTTTTGTGTACCATGGCCTTTACTGCCTTAAGTTTTTTGTGTGCTATAGCCATTAAGCAGCGTATACACTTAGCAAACTAACAGCGAATGCGAACATTTATTGGCTGCGTTTAGCAGATTTATGTTAAAGTGAATAAGAATCGAACGTGAGAATCGATTATCAACATATCGATTCAAGAATCGACGTCACTAGCTCCAGATGGAGATGCGCACAATGGAGGAAATATTATAGGAACAGGAATAAATATTAAGATTTAAACCTATCAGAAACCGTGTTGTAACTAGTATCTCATAGGCTAAAATCTTAATATTTATTCCGGTTCCTAACATTTGTTATATTATGCGGAGACCCATAGTAGTGATGCCGATAAAAAAAAGTATCGAATTTCAGAATCGTTCAATTCTTTTAGGTTTGATTCTTAATCGTGTATGAATGGAAAAAAAGGATCCGTTGAGCGGCATTTTGACCGCGCGTGGTGAGGTGAGGGGACAGCGGAAGGCGGAGTTTATTTATCTCCGAACAATACTATTCGAAAATCGGCCGAAAGTTACATACACTTTATACATATATGTTCACTTTGAACTGACATCTATAATTAATAATATATCAGTTACTTTTCGTGGTAATATATTATTATTAGATAAAATAGTTTAAATCTTTGAGTATCCTTTTTTTAATTGATATTTTGAAATATCGTATCATTTATCCTTTTGATATTTGCGTGGAAACTTTTAGTTTCCGTGTTGTAGCAAATCGGATATGAAACTTAGATATCAATGGATTCTATAAAAACTGTATTTCTAATATTCAAATTCGTGTTGCTCAAAATCCTCATAAATTGTTACATTTAAAATTAGATTAGATAAATATACAACTTGCAAAGAGAGAGAGAGAGAGGGGGGGGGAGAGAGAGAGAGGGAGAGAGATACAACTTGCAAAGAGATAGACAGAGAGAGAGCGAAGATGCTGAGTCTGTTTTCTCTCTCCCTTTCCCATTTGTAAGTTTCCCAAACTATTTACAATTTTGTTGATAAATAAGCGAATTTATTCACCTAGTAATTTTTTTATTTTTCTCTAATAACGGTTATGGAATCATTCTTATTACACATTAAAAATAAATATAATAACAACTAAATATAATAAAATACAGTAATAACAAAATAAATATATAATAAGTAGTAAAATGAATAAATATACACTAACAAAATGTAATATAATATACTAAAAATAAAAACAAATAAAAATAAATTATATTCTATATACACGACGACGATATAATTAATTTAAGTCGTCTGTCGCCGTCTGAACTCGTTGGATGTTATAAAAGAGAACATAATTCTCTCTAATTTTTACAAAAAGAAGTGAAATCCTATAAAAAAAGGCTTTACAAAGGTAAAAGAGATACGCCAAGAGTATTAACATACATAAAGCGTATTAACTATACAAAAAGCATATGCGCTATACATTGCCACGTATATTATTACACATATACAAAGATTTCGAAAACCCTATAAAAATTTGTTCAAAAATTCTATTTAAAAAATAGACATATTGTCAGTGCAATTACCCAACATTTAGATGCATTAAACGTTATCGTAATGTTTTGGAACAACCCGTTACATGGAATTTACTAACATTAATTACGTGATGCCATCATATAACTTTGTGACGTTACATTGTGAAAAAAAAATGTTGATTTTAACACAAAGACGTTGAGTAGATTTTTTAGACATGCAAAAATGTTAATTTTAACATTTGCATGCTCAGAAAATATACCTACTCAACGTCTTTGAGTTAAAATTACAAACTATTTTTTACAGAATTTCTTTCAATAAGATCCTTTCAATAAAGATCCATCAGATATTAAAAAAGCACAAATAATGCTTACAACGCCATAAGCACGAATACGGTACATACTTTTAATATAATACACTAGCCATAATATCACTAAATACTTAATTCTTTCGTTGATTCGATTACATTACCTTCACCGTCAATTTCCGCCACTGCACACTGATAGGAAATTATTGTCTGCACATATACAGTGCGTTGCAATGCCTTGGGTTCGATTTTAAAAAACCATGTTTTGTTCTTAGTTATTTTTACACTCACGAGTGATATACGATGTTGCATCAGCGATCATGAATCGTAGTGTTAGTAAATTGTGTTTTAACAGCCGACCGACGTAACCTCAGTTTTAATCAGTAAAATTTCTGAAATATTCCAAAACTTAAATGAAAGAAGTCGGAGATCGAAGCTTTCAATATATAATATAAGATGTAGCTTTGAAGAAATATAATTGCTTTTACATTAGCAGAAATTTTACCGAACAAAACTGAGATTACGTCGATCGGCTATCAAAACACTATTTACTAACACTACAATGTATTCATGATCGCTGACGTAACATCCGGCCGTATCAGTCGTGAATGTAAAAAAAATAAGATCGAAACATAGATTTCTCCAATCCCAGGCATTCGTGCAACGCACGGTACGTGGCCGCAGGCGAAAGAAACGAAAACAGGCCTCAGTCTAACGCAATTTATCGCTATCTTCCATCGATTCACAAAATGGACTGACGATTGTTTATGAAAACTGGATCCTTCACACGATTTTCATCTCAACTTAAACAAAAGTTTGAAAATCGTATGACAATTTTTCATAATCACAGTTCGACGTTTCATCATTGCAATCTCGTTTCTAATTAAATTATCAATGTTAACTTGGGCCAAACAGATAAAATCGCGACAACTTCATGAATTTTGTATACGTGACACATATGAAAGCACAATGTCTAATTACTCGCGTCTCAACACTGAAATGTCACTGTCGCAGTAACTACGCAAAAGGGTTTCAGCGTCTTTTAGTATAATGTCGATTCAATTAAAATAAAGTCATATAGCCTTTCATTCGCCGCATTGTATTACACTAAATCAAACGATGACGTAAATGCAAAGATTAATTAGTTATTACATTAAAATAATTTAAAAAAAAATAACAGTTAAAGCAGGAATTTATGTTTTTAAAGACTGTGAGACTACTTAAAGGATGTTATACATCCATTTTTTTAACGTCCGTATAATACTACAGTAAAATCAATAAAACCTTGAATAATGATGTAGTATTATACAGCGATTAGACATATAATCATCCATTAAGTGCAAGAATAAATATTATTATAAAATTTTATCATAAAATTTTAGTGAGTTTTTCCTAATATGATACAATTGAATTTCGAAAGTATGCCTAATGTATCCTAATTTCATTATTCGGCTTGAAAATGGTTGATTTTTATAGCAGGTTGACATGATAATTTACATATATCCTTACACTATATATTCAAAAAAATATTGATTTCTTCGATAAAGCGTTCGTAAAGTGCCGTCCTTCTTTAAAAATTATTTGATAGTGTCTTCTATATAAAAAAAAGAGGTATGAAAGATCGACATCGATTTGATTGCGACTAAGTGGTTAACGGTAACTTATGTATTAGTATGAAATAATATGCGCTTATAAGGATGCTATTTATATAACAATATGCATTAGAGTTACCTCGTATATAAAAATATTAACCACTGGAAATCTACCTATTTAACTATATCTCGTAAAAGTATTACATCTATATCCTCAACTTCTTTCGTCGTTGTTTGTTCATTACACTCATTTAGAGTAAAATATGGTATTTGAGATGAACTATACCATTGACAATCGCGATCAGTATGGTATTATGGATAAAATGTGTGAACCTAAAAAATAAATAATTATTTCTATAGAGTGCATGGAATTTAAATGTTAAAACTTCGATAGCGAGTAAAGGATCGATAAACTACGAAAAGTTTTGTAAATATATGCTCGTTCTTGCTTTGTTTTGCATAAAGTTACAAAAGAGGCAAAACTATAGTCAGTTGTCATTGTACTGTTTAAAAACACATTTATGCACGATTTATAATTATTGTATAGACATTGTTTAAAATTTTGGGCTGTGAAATGTAAGCATATAGCGTCAGTACGGACAGCCCGTTTGAGCAGCCAGATACTGACTTTGTGATATTTGATACACTGCAGTTTTGATTTGATCTTTCAATTGGTGTGGTAAATTGATTGACAACGAATATACTTTCTACATTAGAAATCTTCACCCAAAGAAATCCTAGACAACAGAAATGATGGTCGGAATACCTAAGACAGTATACCTTCAAGTCCATGAACAAAATGCAAAACATTTTCTTGCTTTTTTATGATTTTCTCCAAAACGCAGCAAAAACGAGTATTATATATTTTTATAAAACTTTTTCTCTGGATTTATCGATCCCCTACACACTCCAGACATTTTGAAATTTAAATTCCAAACGCCCTATTTATTAATCGCCCTGTTGTATATTATTGTACAATTATAGATCTTAGTATTATTATCATTTAAATTTTAAATCTTACAGAACCGTAAATGTGAGAGAAACCAATAAGAAATTACCTTTAACGATCAAACTAGATCATAGGTGCTATTATCCTAGTCAGAAATAGTTCCTCAAAAACGTGTCGAAAATAAAAATTGAAAGTTTTGGAAATATCTATTGATTTCGACAGACTTTTTACTTTAAATTTGATTAATTATTGAGTTAGAAATAAAATCTTGAATTAATCTTTTAAAACGATATTAAAAACTTATACGTCAGAACAACATTTAAATTTCATTGATTTAAGGATCGAGGTCGATATGGATTCAAGTTAGAATTAAAGTTAAAGGTATCTTTCCTAATTTCTTGCTTATTTATAGTAAAAGACAGTTAATGTTAATGCATGCGCAACGATTACTTCAGTTCAGTTATTATATAACTACTTTGATGCCTATTCCTACTAATGTAATATAGATTAATGTTAACCTCAATTCAACTTACTCTTATTGTAGCTTTAAGTATTAGAAAAAGATGAAGTGCAAGTTGAACCGAGATTAATGTAAATTAATCTGCGTTATGTGTATACATATATATACACACATAAACGAGTGTTCTATTAGAGTAGGGGTACATAAAAGTATTCTGTTTGGCTATCTAAAAATAACAAATGCAAGAATACTCTCAAAAATTGAATTCTAAAGATGCTCTAAAACCTTCAACACATTTACAGAAGTAACGTAATATGATTATAATAAATAAACTATGCAGTACAAATAAAGATAATTCTATTCAGTTGGTGTAGGACAATAAAATGAGATTCAACTATAATGTTAATTAGTTAAAGGGAATAATATTCTAGGAAATTTAAAGAAACGTATTGTTAGGTATTTTAAAATAAAAAATCTTAACAATCTCAGAAAATTATAGAATGCATATATGTAAGAATAATTTGAAAAACGATTTAGAGAGAGAGAGAGAGAGACTTTTTCGGCAAATATAATAAACATATGTTCCAATTAGTATAATAAAATTAAAAAATTTTTTAAATTATGAAACTGTATTATTTTGAAATCCTAAAAATTTATGAGACAAGCTTTTTGATCAAAAAGATATCAGAACTGTCGAAATGAGAGAGATAAAAAAAATATCAATTAGATTTTTGAACGAAAATCTTCAACATACAAGATTATGTATCACATATTTATACATCAAAAATATTAGAAAATGTATTAAATTCTCATTGAATTTTCTAAATACGCAATTTTGTATTATTTAAAAATGATAAAATTTCGACACAAGTTTCGTATCGACAACTTTTTGTTCTTAACTTCGAAACGACGTCTTTTCGAGGAATTATTTCTGACTGGGATAATTCCATATGAATTTATACGCTATGAATGTAATCTTATATACTACGCGCCGAACAATTTTTCGGTCTTGTAACGCAACCTCACAAAAAGATCGTAATAATATCACAATTTAAATTGTAGTTGCAATTCAACAATTTTTGAATTTCAATGCGTCCTTTACGCATCTTAAATCGGAATTAATAATGTTGAGTGATAAATTAAAATCTGTAAATAATTTATTTTTATTGCAATAGATATAATCTCGGCCGGGAGTCGAACCGGATCTCTTACATTCCGTGCGCGAACGTTGTTACCAGTTAAATTATTATCATGGTTACATGTATCAGAAAAATAAAAACAAATAACAATATAAACATAGATTAAATAATTTTGCGGGTTAAGGTCAAGGTCAAGGTCACTCGGAAGTTATTTGAGACTGATTGTGTAAAGGGGAAGTACCATAATTTTTTTAAGATTGACCTAAGTTCTTTCGAATACACAAACCTTGATTATCTTTCAAATTTTTCAAACGAAACGGTGTGGTACAGATTTTTACACCATATATATAGAACTGTTTCTGTCGAGATCTGATAGCCCAGACTTTAATACAAACGGAAAGTTAAAATATTCATATTTCATGTAGATATAGAAACATAAAAAAAAACAATAAGTAGGAAAGAATTGGAAAAATAGTAATTTAAAAGCAAATATCTTGAAATGATGTTGTCCTTTATCTGTGTGTCCCGAATCTGCAGTATAATAAACCATATACCACATTTAGTATAGCAATTCTTTTCACATTCTTTAGATTCGTAATACCATTAATAAATTAAATAAATTCGTTTTTTGTGCTTTCTTAGTATTCATAGAAGTCTATAAAGTAAACGTAGCAATATTTACCATTTTTTATATCTTCATTTAGGTGAACAAAACGAATTATCAAGTAGTTTTTTTTATTCCTGTTATTCAATGTAGTATCCACCTAAACATCTCTCATAATAATCAGGTTGTTCGTCTTTATGTGTTCTCTCATGAATATGCATATCACCTTCATCCGTAAACTCTTTACTACATGTTCCACGTTTGTACCATTTACCATCAGTATACAGATCCTCATTAGATTTATATCGTTCATCTTTGCAGTAATTTGCCTCCACGTGGCTATTTAGACTTTCTTATTGACTGCAAAATGACCGTTGCAATATTTATTATTTTTTACCAATTAATTGAAGCATTGAGATTGGAGAACGAAACAATTACTCTAACTTTTATTATTCAATTACACAAAATACACACTTTTCTTATTCCACAAAATACGCTTTTATAACAATTTTTGACATTATGAATTCTTTCATGTTTATGGAAATCCGATTTATTCTTAAACTCTTTATTAAACATTTCGCATTTGTGTGACATACCTATATCATATTGGTCCTTATTATTCTTGTTCCCTATAACTTTCATCACTAAGATGCTGTACATTCTGATGCTTTTGTAGGCTATATTTTCGCCTGCAAAACGTTACAATATTTATCATTTATTTATCAATTTATTTAAACAATTATGTTGAAGAACAAAACAATTAGCTCAACTTTTGTTGCTTAATTAAGTACTCACGAAAATCTTATCCCACAACGTTCGCATTCAAAAGGTTTTTCGCCGGTATGAACTCTTTTATGTGTATCCAATCGCGATTTAAACTTAAACTTTTTACTACATGTTTCGCATATGTGTGGCTTAACTTCATTACCTCTGTCTCTCTTACTCTGATTCGAAGTTGTCGGGGTGTTCGAGTGCTTATCTGAATATTAAGAAAAGTTTGTGTCAAAAATAAAGACGGTAATATGGATCTCATAATTTTTAAAATATCCTATTCATTGAAATTAAAGCATTATTTACAAAAATAAGCAATATCGTTGAAATATAATAATTTCGCCAAATATTATCGTACTCGCATGATTAAAAAAGCATTTTACGTCATGATAGCTTTCTACACAGAGAAAAAAGTGCTGTCGATACTTCATGAAGTAACCATATCGTAATTAATAATGCAACAAAACTTAACATTTCATATGTAATTTTTGATGTTGCAAAGCGCAAAATAAAAATTATGCACAAATAGGGTTCACAATTTCCGAAAGATTGAATAGTCTTCCATACATTGTTTGCTTTATCTTCGACTTCTGTACGACCTTATTCACAGATTTATTGAACGCTGAAGTAAAAAAGTTTATTTTACGTCAACGGCAAATAACTCAGGGAAAGAACAGAGTTCAGAACTCGAAAGAGAGGCAATATATAGATTAAGATTTACTTTTTGAAAGCTGTATACCGCATCAGTATACAATTTTTAATTCGCGATGGGAAGCTTCCCAAGTTTCGTTAACAATTTTTAAATCTGTTGCACCAACCTTTATATCTACGTAATTTTATAAAGCATTAGTAGTATCGCGTTTTTGAAGTACCGGTCAGAAAGAACATAATTAAAGCTTAAAAAGCTTTTGTAAAAATTTCGACAGTAGGATTATTGACAAAGATATTTTACATCGAATTTTGCCCATTTCTGCATAATAAATCATATAATGCTTTAATTTTTTTGAGTAATTTGTAATGCACAAAGATTATTATTAATAAAGGTATGAGTGTTTATTAGGAACTATATAAGTCTTACCGCCCTGTTGGTGTTCATATTCTATTGTGTCATTACTCGTTTCTTCATTTTGGTTCACCTTTTTAAAATCAATTCTCTGATCCATCCTGGAAATATTTTTCAATTTACTTTACTGTAACGTTCCGTTATATTAATAACGTAGTTTACACGTTCTGAATATATGTAGACACTTTTACTTTCGTACTTGTCTACCTAAAATCATAAAAAATGTAAAAATTGAATAATATCAGATTCTAATAAACTGACAGGTATCACTAAATGTTATAAGGAAGTAACAGAGAGCTGTGTCAAAGTTAGAATTTGTTATAAAATAAGAGAAATTCTAAATTAGAATGACACTTTTTGACGTTAGATAATTGTAAAATTCTATGATGATATAATTACTTTTATGCACTAGTTACAGTTTAAACGTATAGATGAAGAACTAAGAATACGGGTGAATATCAAATAATTTGTTGACATATAAGCATGTCGAGATCTTGAGAAATACTAATCCAAGGTGATCATATGTGTACCTTTTATATATGTGTACATATACATACGTGTATGTACATATAGATATATATGGGGCATTCTTATGAGACACATCGGATTCGTTTAAATTTTACAAAGATGTTCTTCAGGAAACTTAAACCCGTATTGTCAAATGTTGCATAAACATTATATAACGAATGCCTTCCAATCAACGAATCGTTCAACAAGCTCATCTGTAAACTCATTTTGATGGTTAGAACCTATTTAATAAATAAAATTGCTATTACTCATAATTTCCTTATTCGCGAAAATTTTCTGGTATATGATCCACTGTACATGAACAATATATTTTATACTTATTGATTAATCGAATACTATACATTATGCTTAATCTACCGGAAAAAGACATTAAAAATGTAAAAAAAAAATGCGTCAAGTATATTAATGCCATAAAAAAGGAGTAAAATCAAAATAATATTTCAAGTATCCTTATTAAAATGCTCCTACAGAACACGTATCTGCATCTTGAAGGCGTCCTTTTTACGACCGTTGGATATCCAACCCTTAGATCTGTGCTCTCTATATTGGATAATTATAATAAACTTTATAAAAAATACATTTTATTTAATGTGTATAAAGTATAACAACACATTAAAATGAGAAAACGAAATGTAATAGATATAGCCTAATAAGAGGCGCAGAAATTGAAAAAGTATTTTTACCTCGATGACAGTAGAAAATCATAGCGACAATCGAAAATGAGCAAGATCTGCAGCAACATATTTGAAGCGCCCGTTTTGTTCATAATTGTAATTTTAGAATCAGACATCGGAATAAGATGAAAGAATTAAGCTTGTAGACATCCGACGTTCTACATAGATAACGGGATGTATATATTTTTGTTGATTAGATACTTCAGAACTTTATTTTACGGTAGTAATATATATATATATAATATGTAATTTATTATAGTATTATTAGTAGTTATTCGATATAATATAATATTATTGATTTTAATCAAATTGTAGTTGATTCTCATGAAAATAGAAATCTGATGTGTATTTAGTAATTTTTAAATTTTTTAAAGCATTGCATGTACATGTTTACGGATTAGGAAATATCTTCATTACCACATAGATTTAAAAGCGAGTTATATGCGAAATTGATATCAATATATGTTTCTTCAATATATTTCAAAATTACGGTGTCTAGCTGTATATATAGTATGTTCTAACTAATATCCTTCTATAAGTAGAATGAATTAGAATGAAATATTATAACATTAATTTTATTACAATATTTAAAATTTCAACCTAACAATTCTTATTCAATAAGTGAATAGTAAACAATATAAGTAAATAGTAAATGACACTTGTATTTTAAAACAATGATAAGAACAAAGAACATATAGGAGTCGTTACAATATTTAAAATTATAAATCTAAATGTAAATAAAGATATGAATTAAAATTTTTCATAAAAACAATATAGTATAAAAAGAAAGGATAAATATATTCGATGTACAAATCGGGCACGTCGAGTATGTTGCCGAAGATCTTGCTCATTTTCGATTGTCTCTATGATTTTCTACTTGTTATCGAAGTAAAAATACTTTTTCATTTTCTGCGCCTCTTATTATATCTATTACATTTCATTTTCTCATTTTAATGTGTCGACATACTTTATACACATTAAATAAAATGTATTTTTTATAAAGTTTATTATAATTATCCAATACAGCACAGTTCTAAGGGTTAGATATCCAACGGTCGTAAAAAGGACGCCTTCAAGATGCAGATACGTGTTCTGTAAGAGCATTTTAATAAGGATACTTGAAATATTATTTTGATTTTACTCCTTTTTTATGGCATTAATATACTTGACGCATTTTTTTTACATTTTTAATGTCTTTTTCCGGTAGATTAAGCATAATGTATAATATTCGATTAATCAATAAGTATAAAATATATTCTTCACGTACAGTGGATCATATACCAGAAAATTTTCGCGAATAAGGAAATTATGAGTAATAGCAATTTTATTTTTTATATAGGTTCTAATCATCAAAAAGAGTTTACAGATGAACTTGTACGATTCGTTGATCGGATTCGTTATTTAATGTTTATACAACTTTTAACAATACGGGTTTAGTTTTCCTGATGAACATCTTTGTGAAATTTAAATGATTTCGTCGTGTCTCATTCTCATGAGGTGTTCTTACACCACATATACATATGTACATACACGTATGTATATGTACACATATAAAAGGTACACACATGAAGACCTTGGATTAGTCGTTCCCAAGATCTGGACATGCTTATATATCAACAATTATTTGAAACTCAACCGTACTCCAAGTCCTCGATCTATACGCTTAAACTGTGACTGGCATAAAAGTAATTATGTCATCAAAGAATCTAACAATTATCCAACGTCAAAGGTGTCATTCTAATTTTAAATTGCCCTTATTTTATAACAAATTTTAACTTTGAAATTGCAGCTTTCTGTTACATCCTTATAACTTTTAGTGATAGCTGTCACTATATTAAAATTTGATATTATTAAATTTTTACATTTTTTATGATTTTAGGTAGAAAAGTACGAAAGTAAAAGTGTCTATATACATTCAGAACGTGTAAACTACGTTATTAATATAACGGAACGTTACAGTAAAGTAAATTGAAAAATATTTCCAGGATGGATCAGAGAATTGATTTTAAAAAGGTGAACCAAAATGAAGAAACGAGTAACGACACAATAGAATATGAACACCAACAGGGCGGTAAGACTTATATAGTTCCTAATAAACACTCATACCTTTATTAATAATAATCTTTGTGCATTACAAATTACTCAAAAAAATTAAAGCATTATATGATTTATTATGCAGAAATGGGCAAAATTCGATGTAAAATATCTTTGTCAATAATCCTACTGTCGAAATTTTTACAAAAGCTTTTTAAGCTTTAATTATGTTCTTTCTGACCGGTACTTCAAAAACGCGATACTACTAATGCTTTATAAAATTACGTAGATATAAAGGTTGGTGCAACAGATTTAAAAATTGTTAACGAAACTTGGGAAGCTTCCCATCGCGAATTAAAAATTGTATACTGATGCGGTATACAGCTTTCAAAAAGTAAATCTTAATCTATATATTGCCTCTCTTTCGAGTTCTGAACTCTGTTCTTTCCCTGAGTTATTTGCCGTTGACGTAAAATGAACTTTTTTACTTCTGCGTTCAATAAATCTGTGATAAAAGTACAGAAGTCGAAGAAAAATCAAATAATGTATGAAAGACGATTCAATCTTTCGGAAGTTGTGGACCCCATTTGTCCATATTTTTTATTTTAGACATAATTTTTATTTTGCGCCGTGCAACATCAAAAATTACATATGAAGTGTTAAGTTTTGTTGCATTATTATTTACGATATGGTAACTTCATGAAATATGGACAGCACTTTTTTCTCTGTGTAGAAAGCTATAATGACGTAAAATGCTTTTTTAATCATACACCGGTATGATAATATTTGACGGAATTATTATATTTCAATGATTGCTTATTTTTGTAAATAATGCATTAATTACAATGAATAGGATATTTTAAAAATTATGAGATATACTACCGTCTTTATTCTTGACACGAACTTTTCTTAACATTCAGGTAAGCACTCGAACACTCCGACAACTTCGAATCACAGTGAGAGAGACAGAGATAATGAAGTTAAGCCACACATATGCGCAACATGTAGTAAAAAGTTTAAGTTTAAATCGCAATTGGATATACATAAAAGAAGTCATACCGGCGAAAAACCTTTTAAATGCGAATATTGTGGGATAAGATATTCGTGAGTACTTAATTAAGCAACAAAAATTGAGCTAATTGTTTAGTTCTTCAACATAAATGTTTAAATAAATTGTTAAAAAATGATACCTAAATACTGCAACGATCGTTTTTCAGTTATAAAACTAGCCTAAAAAGGCACATGAATGCATATCATCCTAGTAATGAAAATTATAGGGTATAAGGATAATAAGGACCAATATGATATATGTCACACAAATGCGAAACGTTTAATGAAAAGTTTAAGAATAAATCGGATTTCCATAAACATGAAGGAATTCATAATGTCAAAAATTTTTATGAAAGCGTATTTTGTGGAATAAGATTTAAGTGTGTATTAATATATTTAATTGAATAATAAAAGTTAGAATAATCGTTCTCCAATCTCAATGCTTCAAGTAATTGGTAAAAAATGATAAATATTGCAACGGTCATTTTGCAGTCAATAAGAAAGTCTAAATAGCCACGTGGAGGTAAATTACTGCAATGATGAACGACACAAATCTAATGAGGATCTCTATACTGATGGTAAATGATACAAACGCGGAACGTGTAGTAAAGAGTTTACGGATAAAGGTGATATGCATATTCATGAGAGAACACATAAAGACGAACAACCTGATTATTATGAGAGATGTTTAGGTGGGTACTACATTGAATAACTAGAATAAAAAAAAAATTACTTGATAATTCGTCCTGTTCACTTAAATGAAGTTATAACAAATGGTAAATATTGCTACGGTCACTTTATAGACTTCTCTGAATACTAAGAAAGCACAAAAAACGAATTTATTTAATTTATTAATGGTATTACGAATCTAAAGAATGTGAAAAGAGTTGCTATACTAAATGCGGTATATGGTTTATTATACTGCAGATTCGGGACACACAGATAAAGGACAACATCATTTCAAGATATTTGCTTTAAAATTACTATTTTTCCACTTCTTTCCTACTTGATTGTTTTTTTTATGTTTCTGTACATGAAATATGAATATATTAACTTTCGTTTGTATTAAAGTTTGGGCTATCAGATCTCGACAGAAACAGTTCTATATATATGTTGTTAAAAATCTGTACCTCATCGTTTCGTTTGAAAAATTTTAAAGATAACTACTTACGTAGTATATAATATTCACATTTTAACATATCTTATATGATCGCACTAACAACAGCTGAAGGGACTCTCATTTGCCGGTATTATTCTTGTTATTTTAAAGATAATCAAGGTTTGTGTATTCGAAAGAACTTAGGTCAATCTTAAAAAAATTATGGTACTTCCCCTTTACACAGTCAGCCTCAAATGACTTCTGAGTGACCTTGATTTTTACCTTAACCCTCAATATTATTTAATCCATGTTTATGTTGCTATTTGTTTTTATTTTTATGGTACATCTAACCATAATAATTTAACTGGCAAAGACGCTCGCGCACGGAATGTAAGAAATTCGGATTCGGCTCCCAGCCGAGATAATATTTTTCGCAATGAGAATAAATTATTTACAGATTTTAATTTATCACTCAACATTATTAATTCCGATTTAAGATGCGTAAAGGACATCAAAAATTGTTAAATTGCAACTACATTTAAATCGTGATATTATTACGATCGTTTTGTGAGGTTGCGTTACAAGACCAAAAAATTGTTCGGTGCGTAGTTTAAAAGATTACATACATAGCGTATAAATTCACATGGAATTGTCCCAGACGGAAATAATTTCTCAAAAAGACGTCGTTTCGACGTTAAGATCAAAAAGTTCTCGATTCGAAACTTTTGACGAAATTTTAACATTTTTAAATAATAAAAAATTACGTATTTACAGATTGCAATGAGGGTTTAATACATGTTTTAATATTTTTGATGTAAATATGTGACACATAATCTTGTACTTTGAAGATATTCGTTCAAAGATCGAATTGATATTTTTTTTCGATCTCTTTCAATTCGACAGTTGTGATATCTCTTTGATCAAAAAGCTTATCTCATAAATTTTTAGGTTTTTAAAGTAGATAAATAATTTTTTTAATTTTTTATACAAATTGGAACGAATGTTTATCATAATTACCAAGAAAGTCTCTCTCTATCTCTCTCTCTATATAATTTTTCAAATAATTCTTACAAATATGTATTCTGTAATTTTCTAAGGTTTCTAAGATTTTTTATTCTAATTTCTAACAATATTTTAACGTACTTTAATCTTCCTAGAATGTTATTCCCTTTTTCTAATATTATGGTTGAATCTCATTTTATTGTCCTACACCAGCTGAATAAAATTATCTTTATTTGTACTTCATAGTTTATTTTTTCCTCTAACAGAACACCACTTTGTGTGTGTATATATATACCAATAACGCAGATTAATTAACTTTATCTATTTTCAACTTGCACTTCATCTTTTTCTAATTTTTAAAACAACAAGAAAGGAAAGCTGAATTGAGGTTAACATTAATCTACATTAGTGGAAATAGGCATCCAAGTAGCTATATATACTAACAGAACTGAAGTAATTGCTGCGCATAAACTAACATTAACTGCCTTTTACTAATAAGCAGGAAATTAAGAAAGATACCTTCGACCTTAATCCTAACTTGAATCAATACCGAAACGACCTCGAATCTTAAATCAATTAAATTTAAATGTTGTTCTGTCATATAGCGTTTTTCATTGGCAGAGCTAGTGCGCACTCAATGCAGTTTAATGCCGTTGCACACAAATTGATGTAGAGAATATATGTTTAACAAAAATATAGAAATGAGTAAACTGCGAAATCTTAAATATATTTTATTGTGTTATTTGATAAAATATACACTAGACATTTTATCTCTTTTAATTTTATTTTATCATTCAGATTAGAGTAGCTTATAACGCTTTAATGTGCACTGAGTGCGCACTAGCTTTGCCAATGTAAAACGCTAATAGAAGTTTCTATAATATCGTTTTAAAAGATCAATTCAAGATTTTATTTCTAACTCAATAATTAATCAAATTTAAAGTAAAAAGTCTGTCGAAATCAATAGAAATTTCGAAAATTTTTGATTTTTATTTTCGACATCTTTTTGAGGAACTATATTTCTGACTAGAATAATAGCACCTATGATCTAGTTCGATCGTTAAAGGCAATTTCTTATTGGTTTGTCACATGTACGATCCTGTAAAATGATCAATAATTGTACAATAATGTACAACAAGGCGATTTTTAAATAGGGCGTTTGAAATTATAATGTCAAAATGTTTGGAGTATGTAGGGGATCGATAAATAAATAGAAAAAGTTTTATAAAAATATATAATACTCGTTTTTGCTGCGTTTTGGAGAAAATCATAAAAAAGCAAGAAAATGTTTTGCATTTTGTTCATAGACTTGAAGGATTACTGCCTTGGGTATTCCGAAAATCATATCTGGTGCCTAGGATTTCTCTGGGTAAAGGTTTCTAATGTAAGAAGTTTATTCGTTGTCAATCAATTTACGACACCAATTGAAAGATCAAATCAAAACTGCAGTGTATCAAATATCACAAAGTCAGTATCTGGCTGCGAGACGGGCTGTCCGTACTGATGCTATATGCTTGCATTTCAACAGCCCAAAATTTTAAACAATGTTTACAATACTTAATTACAAATCGTGCATAAATGTGTTTTTAAACAGTGCATTGACAACTGACTATAGTTTTGCCTCTTTTGTGACTTTATGCAAAACGAAGCAAGAACGAACATATATTTACAAAACTTTTCGTAGTTTATCGATCCTTTACTCGCTATCGAAGTTTTAACATTTAAATTCCATGCACTCTATAGAAATAATTATTTATTTTTTAGGTTCACACATTTTATCCATAATACCATACTGATCGCGATTGTCAATGGTATAGTTCATCTCAAATACCATATTTTACTCTAAATGAGTGTAATGAACAAACAACGACGAAAGAAGTTGAGGATATAGATGTAATACTTTTACGAGATATAGTTAAATAGGTAGATTTCCAGTGGTTAATATTTTTATATATACGAGGTAACTCTAATGCGTATTGTTATATAAATAGCATCCTTATATGCGCATATATTATTTCATACTAACATAAGTAACCGTTAACCACTTAGTCGTAATCAAATCGATGTCGATCTTTCATACCTTTTTTTTTATATAGAAGACACTATCAAATAATTTTTAAAGAAGAACGGCACTTTTACGAACGCTTTATCGGAGAAGTCAATATTTTTATGAATATATAGTATAAGGATATATCTGTAAATTATCATGTCACAAGCTGTTAAAGTCAACCATTTTCAAACCGAATAATGAAATCTGGATACATTAAGCATACTTTCGAAATTTAATTGTATCATATAACGAAAAACTCACTTTAATTTTATGATATTAATTATAATAATATTTATTCTTGCACTATTAATGGATGATTATATGTCTAATCGCTGTAATACTACGTCATTATTCAATGTTTTATTTGATTTTACTGTAATATTATACGGACGTTAAAAACTATTTTAACTACATTAATTATTAAAACGTTTTTGTTACTATATTGTGGATACATGTTGCAATAATACAAAAACATTACGATGGTAATATATGTTATAATAAATAATAATACTTTGGCGATGTTAAGGAAAGTTATTGTATAAATAATGTATAACATCCATTAAATGGTCTAACAGTCTTTAAAAATATAAATTATTACTAATTATAAGAAATAATTTGTATTAATTTAGTTTAACTGTTAATTGTGTTTATGTGTCGTTGTACCACCATTTTACGCCTTTAGGGTTTGACTTGTAATGCGGTAAAGCGTTTGAAGTACCAAAAATTCCTGCTTTAACTGTTATTTTCTTTTAAATTATTTTAATGTAATAAATTCTTGCATTTACGTCATCGTTTGATTTAATAACGTAATACAATGCGGCGAATTAAAGGCTATTGACTTTCTTGCAATTGAATCGATATTGAAATTGTGCGAAGGATTCAATTTTCATAAACATTCGTCAGCCCATTTTGTGAATGGAAGATAGCGATAAATTGCGTTAGACTATAAGTTCTGTTTCTTTCGCGTGTGTCTGCACGTTCAGGTACCCTACGTTGCACGAATGCCTGGGGTCTGATTACTAATGGGGTTTACATTCACGACTGATACGACCGAATGTTACGTCTCTGATACAATATCGTATCACTCGTGAATGTAAAAATAACTAAGAACAAGACATATAGACTTCTAAAATCGAACCCCAGGCATTGCAAAGCACTGTATAGACAGTAATTTTCTATCAGTGGGGAAATTGAAGGTAAAGGTATTGTAATCGAATGTATTGTAACGAAAGAATTAAGGATTTAATGATATTATGGCTAGTGTACTATCTTAAAAGTATGTACCGTATTCGTGCTTATATGGCGCACTGGTTGGACAATCATCAAAGGTACGCGAGAAATAGATATTTTTTATGTCTTTCCAAATATGTCGGATGCTGATTATATGTGTTTGTCAGAAAAATTTTATAATTCAAAAAACAAAGATAGTATTACGATTGAAAATGTAATTAAACGTATATTTTCATGAAAATGTGAATTGACATTATATATAAATGCCTTATGTATGGGTCATACACATATACATATATCATATATAAACTTATCGGGCACTGTTCCCGTATATACTATCTTATCATGTATACATACGAGCTAACATACCTAATTAATGATATTTTACCATGTTACAGCAATTGAGATGCGTTTTATAGTAATTTTTTTATAATTTCGATTATAACAAAAAGAATATTAGTAATTAAACAATTGTATAAACATAATTAAATCTGAATTTTGTGCGCGCGTGTGTACCTTGTTATAATCCTGTGTGTACAATCCTGATAATATTGTACATTGAATTAAATTATGGTCACCGAAAAAGTGAAATTCTGGAAAAATATTCTTAATATTTTATCTTAAAGGATATGAAAATAAAAAATTAACACGGTATTAATGGCTCTGAAATTAAAACTAAATTTTTAGAAAGGGCATTGAACCACAACGCAGCTCGTAAATTGCGAAAATTATAAATTTTAATTCTTAATAGTTAATATAATATTAACGTTTCAATCTACGAGTATATCAGACCATATTCAGTATACAATGAATTAATATTATAGATATAATTTATAATAATACAATATCAGAATAATTCATATTGTAAAAGGTAAATTCATTTAAGGAGGAAATAAGCTATACTATGAAATTTGCAAAAAATCGAAAAAATTTTTTTTGTTTTAAATGATACTTTAGAGTCTTAAGATTCAATTGGTCTTATACGTGAAAAAAATTTTTTTAATGGTTTTATAGCTGATTTTTTGAAGCAAGGCGTAACGCCATCTAAGCGCTCAATTGTTGCTTAGGTGGCTTTACGCAGAACAATAATGAAAGTTTTAATTCAACAAAACATCAATATGGAAGAACAGTTCATATGGTGCATGCATCGCAGAGTAAAGGTAGATAAAAAATTTCTATAGTTATAAATATGAAATAATGTTCACCAAAACTTTAAACGCGTTTTTCTCCAAACCATGTTTTTCTAATTGGCTTGCAGGATAATTTTGACAAATTTTGACAAATTTTCCAATCAACTTGAAATTTTTACAATAGCTGCTAAACTAAATTCTCTAGAGAAGTACACGCGATTTTTTCGATCGGTTAAAAACTTTTTTTTACTAATATTTTTTTATTGAATTTTTTAAGTAAAAATAAAACTTCGTAATTACATGCTCACCATTTTTACAAAAATCAATATTTTAAAATATACGCATGTACTTCTCTAGCAAATTTAATGTAGATTATGAAAAAATTTTGCTTTTTGTCCTTAGTGAAAGTATACGGCACTTCTGCTGCAAGCCCCGAAGGCCTATGAGAAAAACGCAGTCTCATTTGCAGAGCTCCAGCGCCGCCACTTGACGCAAAGAAATAAAATAAAAATAAATTAAAATACTTTTAAATATGTACATTAAAGGCCTTCAAACCGATTTTCTATTTACTTTATTATTTAACTATAAAAAAAATCCCAAAGTTACCCTATGTTTTCGACCGTTCACAGTGGCTTTCCCCCTTAAGTCTCTTAGAAATATCAGAATTATTTTAACAAAGGATATTATAAGAGACAAATTAAACTACGAACATCTAGAAATCAATAGCTAGTATAAAAACAAATATAATACACTGGACTAGTTTATCGAAGAACGCATGCAAATGCCCGCATGAAATAAATATAAACGTATTATTAGTGGCTTTGAAATTAAAACTAAAATCTTGAAAAGGGTATTAAATCACAACGCAGGATTATATTGTATACTGAAAATGATCTGATATAGATCGAGACGTTTATACTATATTAATTATTTAGAATTAAATTTTATTAGATTTCGCAATTTTTATCCTGCGTTGTGATTCAATGCCTTTTCTAAGATTTTAGTGATATGAAAATGTATCCTCTTATAAATTAAAAATACATTTTTAATTAAAATATTCGTGAGAAAGCAATTGTCATATACATCACACTGTTTAAACAGCGAAATTCTTGTTAGAATAGGTTCAAACGAAAGTTTGATTAATATAAGCAGTGAAATTTTTGTTAAAATAGATTCGAACAAATGTTTGATTATAATGTAGCCAAACATAATTTTATTCTTATAAAAATTTAATATCATAGAACAGTAAACAGTAAATAATATTACATTTTTGTATGATGAAAAGTATATGCCATAAAAAAGAAGTGAAATCAAAATAATATATTTTGCAAAAAACCAAATTTAATGCCATAAAAAAGAAATGAAATTAAAATAATATTTCAAGTACCGTTATTAAAATGCTCCTACAGAACACGTATCTGCATCTTGAAGGCGTTCTTTTTACGACCTTTGTGTATCTCCAATCTTTAGAACTGTGCTGTATTAGATAATTATAATAAACTTTATAAAAAATACATTTTATTTAATGTATATAAAGTATAACGACACATTAAAATGAGAAAACGAAATGAAATAAATAGCCTAATAAAGAGGCGCAGAAATGGAAAAAGTATAATATTTTTTACCTCGATAACAATTAGAAAATCATAGAGACGATCGAAAATGAGCAAGATCTCCAGCAAAATATACTTGATGATACGCCCGTTTTGTAATTTTAGAATAAGAATTGTGTACGTCGGATTCTTTTTATAATATATTTTCTGTTTTCATAAGAAATTTTATTTCATATCTTTATTTACACCTAGATTTATAATTTTAAATATTTTAACGACTCTTACATGTTCCTTGTTCTTATCATTGTTTTAAAATACAAGAGTCATTTACTATTTACTTATATTGTTTACTATTTACTTATAGAATAATTAAGAATTGTTGGGTTGAAATTTTAAATATTTTAATAAAATTAATGTTATAATATTTCATTCTAATTTATTCTACTTATGTATAAAAGGATTTAGTTAGAACATACTATATAGTTAGACACCGTAATTTCGAAATATATTACAAGAAATATATATTGATATCAATTTTGCGTATAACTCGCTTTTAAATCTATGTGGTAATAAAGATATTTCCTAATCCGTAAACATGTCAAGCATTGTTTTTAAAAATTTAAAAATTACTAAATACACATTAGATTTCTATTTTCATGAGAAACAAGTACAATTTGATTTAAATCTATAATATTATACCGAATAACTACTAATAATACTGTAATAAACTTCAGATTATATATATATATATATGTATAATAAATTTTATATATATATAATATGAAGAGATATATATATATATATAGAATATATATTACTGAACAAAACGGGCGTGTCATGTATGTTGCTGGAGATCTTGCACATTTTTGATTGTCTCTATGATTTTCTAATTGTTATCGAGGTAAAAATACTTTTTCAATTTCTGCGCCTCTTATTAAGCTATCTATTACATTTCGTTTTCTCATTTGAATGTGTTGTTATACTTTATAACTAACGACTCCTTTTATCTCCTTATGTGGAGCATAGGACGTCTATAGACCTCTTTTGTCCGAGGCCTATATTCGTTTCTCGAATCAGATAGTTTTTCGGATTTGTGGGTGATTGGTCCACAGAATCCTACCTCAGTCAGATATTAGAGACAAATATCTACTGATATGTATACTACTGATGTATAGGACCTACAGTTTAACGCCGAATCCGAACGGCGCTGATGATCATAGATCTTTTGATCACCAGATGGAGCCATTTTTTGGCTCAATAAACGCGAAAAATCGCGTTTGGGCGCACGTGGGATTGAACTCGGGTCTACAAATCGCGAGTCAATCGCACAGAGCGGTGAGCCACTCGACGCCACTGTTATACTTTATACACATGAAATAAAATGTATTATTTATAAAGTTTATTATATTATCCAATACAGCACAGTTCTAAGGGTTGGATATCCAACGGTCGTAAAAAGGACGCCTTCAAGATGCAGATACGTGTTCTGTAGAAGCATTTTAATAAGGATATACTTGAAATATTATTTTGATTTCACTCCTGCTTTATGGCATTAATATACTTGACGCTTTTTTTTTTTTACATTTTTAATGTCTTTTTCCGGTAGATACATTTTTAACAGTGTAGGAATACTAGAAGGCTTTTACTTAATTATGGAGTAGTAGTAGGGGAGGCCGAGAGGCTAAAGTGGATTTACTCGAGCGTCGTGGGGACCTATTGGATTGTGAAGATTAGATGCTAAAAAGAAAAAAAGGTTATATGATGTATGCCGTTTCAGTGGTGGGGGGAGCGTGTACAGGCTTTAAAAGAAACAGTGACAATAAAATACTCGAGCGTGTCAGATATTAATAGTGTAAGCGATCCATGTGTTTCTGATAACGGATAAATATTAATCTGACGGTTTACGTGGGGTTAGCTGTAGGAAGGGGTCAAAAAAAGGGGAAAAAACAAAAAAAATTTCCTCGAGCGCGTCAGATTTTTGAAATGTACACTTTTCTACATGTAATTAACACACCATACCTTAATCTGACGCGCTCGAGTTTTCGAACGATCGATTTTTTTTATTTATTAATCCCCTGGACCCCCGGCTCTATATAGAGGTTTAATATTTGGTAGGGGTACTTATTAGGGTGCAAGCTTTCCCCCTTTATATTATTCTGACGCGCTCGAGTAAATCCCAAAATCCTCGCTTGGCCTCCTCTACTAATACGCTTATGCGGTGAGTGCGCGCGTGCGCGCGCGCGCTGAGAAAGGGAGAGAGAGAGAGAGAGTGAGGAGTTAAGAAGGAGGAAGTGCACCGCAATCGCTGGTTCTGAAGGAGATGTTGTTTCTTTTCTCTTCAACTCATTGCTTTCTCTTGTCCACCCATTGCTGGACGCCGCGGCCGTTTTCTCTATCCCACCCTTTGCGATCCTATATTTGCCATATTATTCGCGTTTTTAACGATATTATCACTTGCTCCCGTTTTATATTCGGAACTACGTTGTCCTTATATTTCGTATGCGATCTATTTAAATAAATAAGTAATTATGATATTTATCTAATAATTTTTTATGTGATTTAATAATAGAAAGATACGTTTGTAATTATAATAATATTTTTAGTAATACAAATAGCCAAGCGCACTTTCCTTATTGACTATATAATACAATATATTGTATATATTGAGTATACTTATTGAATCGTATTACTACTACTACTATTAGACGGCTTTATTTTCAAATTGATTTTTTTTTTTTTGGCGTTGCAACCACTAGTTTTATATTTTAAATTTATTCTGTAATGTAAAATTCTAAATCTAACGCATTTTACGTAGCATAATATTAGTAACGACTAGATTTTTTAAAGATTCTATATTTTGGTAATCGGCATTTAGGGTTTAAAAAATTGAGTCATCATTATCGAACATATGTCGTCATCATGCTGTACGGAATCATCTCGTCTTTCCATGCAATCCATGATTATGAACACTCAGTCAGGAAGTGCAATACTTCTCGGATTTTGTGAAGACGTTCCATATGGCGCATGGAGCATGTAAAAATGTGTTTCCGTTGTATTCTCACACATGCTGTCTTTTCTTCTCAGGCGACTTAATTAAATAAATAATTATGATATATTGTAATAATTTGTTATTAATGATGCAATTCAAGAATAAAGTGATTCGAATATATTGTAATAATACTTTTTATAATAGTGTATAATCGAGAACGCTTTCTATAATACAGTATCGAGCAATTATTAAACAGATACCAAACAACAGATAAAACACGTCCTACTATTATCAAGCAACTATTATAGTTGTTGGATTTTTGATTGTAGGGAAAGGGAAAAAACTAGTTCTATTTGACGATATGGAAAAACGGGAACATTTAAGTCTCGAAGATACGTGACAAGTAGGGATGTTCCGATATAATTGATATTTCGAAATATCGTATCATTTATCCTTTTGATATTTACGTCGAAACTTTTAATTTCTCTGTTGTAGCATATGGAACTTAGATACCAATTGATTCTATAAAAACTGTATTTCTAATATTCAAATGCATAAATTCGTGTTGCATGAAATCCTTATAAATTGTTACATTTAAAATTAGATAAATATACAACTTGCAAAGAGATAGACAGAGAGAGAGCGAAGATGCTGAGTCTGTTTTCTCTCTCCCTTTCCCATTTGTAAGTTTCCCAAACTATTTACAATTTTGTTGATAAATAAGTGAATTTATTCACCTAGTAATTTTTTTATTTTTCTCTAATAACGGTTATGGAATCATTTTTATTACACATTAAAAATAAATATAATAACAACTAAATATAATGAAATACAGTAATAACAAAATTAATATATAATAAATAGTAAAATGAATAAATATACACTAACGAAATATAATATAATATACTAAAAATAAAATAAATAAAAATAAATTATATTCTATACACGACGACGATATAATTAATTTAAGTCGTCTGTCGCCGTCTGAACTCGTTGGATGTTATAAAAGAGAACATAATTCTCTCTAATTTTTACAAAAAGAAGTGAAATCCTATAAAAAAAGGCTTTACAAAGGTAAAAGAGATACGCCAAGAGTATTAACATACATAAAGCGTATTAACTATACAAAAAGCATATGCGCTATACATTGCCACGTATATTATTACACATATACAAAGATTTCGAAAACCCTATAAAAATTTGTTCAAAAATTCTATTTAAAAAATAGACATATTGTCAGTGCAATTACCCAACATTTAGATGCATTAAACGTTATCGTAATGTTTTGGAACAACCCGTTACATGGAATTTACTAACATTAATTACGTGATGCCATCATATAACTTTGTGACGTTACATTGTGAAAAAAAAATGTTGATTTTAACACAAAGACGTTGAGTAGATTTTTTAGACATGCAAAAATGTTAATTTTAACATTTGCATGCTCAGAAAATATACCTACTCAACGTCTTTGAGTTAAAATTACAAACTATTTTTTACAGAATTTCTTTCAATAAGATCCTTTCAATAAAGATCCATCAGATATTAAAAAAGCACAAATAATGCTTACAGTGCCATAAGCACGAATACGGTACATACTTTTAATATAGTACACAAGCCATAATATCACTAAATACTTAATTCTTTCATTGATTCGATTACATTACCTTCACCTTCAATTTCCGCCACTGCGCACTGATAGAAAATTCTTGTCTGCACATATACAGTGCGTTGCAATGCCTTGGGTTCGATTTTAAAAAACCATGTTTTGTTCTTAGTTATTTTTACACTCACGAGTGATATACGATGTTGCATCAGCGATCATGAATCGTAGTGTTAGTAAATTGTGTTTTAACAGCCGACCGACGTAACCTCAGTTTTAATCAGTAAAATTTCTGAAATATTCCAAAACTTAAATGAAAGAAGTCGGAGATCGAAGCTTTCAATATATAATATAAGATGTAGCTTTGAAGAAATATAATTGCTTTTACATTAGCAGAAATTTTACCGAACAAAACTGAGATTACGTCGATCGGCTATCAAAACACTATTTACTAACACTACAATGTATTCATGATCGCTGACGTAACATCCGGCCGTATCAGTCGTGAATGTAAAAAAAATAAGATCGAAACATAGATTTCTCCAATCCCAGGCATTCGTGCAACGCACGGTACGTGGCCGCAGGCGAAAGAAACGAAAACAGGCCTCAGTCTAACGCAATTTATCGCTATCTTCCATCGATTCACAAAATGGACTGACGATTGTTTATGAAAACTGGATCCTTCACACGATTTTCATCTCAACTTAAACAAAAGTTTGAAAATCGTATGACAATTTTTCATAATCACAGTTCGACGTTTCATCATTGCAATCTCGTTTCTAATTAAATTATCAATGTTAACTTGGGCCAAACAGATAAAATCGCGACAACTTCATGAATTTTGTATACGTGACACATATGAAAGCACAATGTCTAATTACTCGCGTCTCAACACTGAAATGTCACTGTCGCAGTAACTACGCAAAAGGGTTTCAGCGTCTTTTAGTATAATGTCGATTCAATTAAAATAAAGTCATATAGCCTTTCATTCGCCGCATTGTATTACACTAAATCAAACGATGACGTAAATGCAAAGATTAATTAGTTATTACATTAAAATAATTTAAAAGAAAATAACAGTTAAAGCAGGAATTTATGTTTTTAAAGACTGTGAGACTACTTAAAGGATGTTATACATCCATTTTTTTAACGTCCGTATAATACTACAGTAAAATCAATAAAACCTTGAATAATGATGTAGTATTATACAGCGATTAGACATATAATCATCCATTAAGTGCAAGAATAAATATTATTATAAAATTTTATCATAAAATTTTAGTGAGTTTTTCCTAATATGATACAATTGAATTTCGAAAGTATGCCTAATGTATCCTAATTTCATTATTCGGCTTGAAAATGGTTGATTTTTATAGCAGGTTGACATGATAATTTACATATATCCTTACACTATATATTCAAAAAAATATTGATTTCTTCGATAAAGCGTTCGTAAAGTGCCGTCCTTCTTTAAAAATTATTTGATAGTGTCTTCTATATAAAAAAAAGAGGTATGAAAGATCGACATCGATTTGATTGCGACTAAGTGGTTAACGGTAACTTATGTATTAGTATGAAATAATATGCGCTTATAAGGATGCTATTTATATAACAATATGCATTAGAGTTACCTCGTATATAAAAATATTAACCACTGGAAATCTACCTATTTAACTATATCTCGTAAAAGTATTACATCTATATCCTCAACTTCTTTCGTCGTTGTTTGTTCATTACACTCATTTAGAGTAAAATATGGTATTTGAGATGAACTATACCATTGACAATCGCGATCAGTATGGTATTATGGATAAAATGTGTGAACCTAAAAAATAAATAATTATTTCTATAGAGTGCATGGAATTTAAATGTTAAAACTTCGATAGCGAGTAAAGGATCGATAAACTACGAAAAGTTTTGTAAATATATGCTCGTTCTTGCTTTGTTTTGCATAAAGTCACAAAAGAGGCAAAACTATAGTCAGTTGTCATTGTACTGTTTAAAAACACATTTATGCACGATTTATAATTATTGTATAGACATTGTTTAAAATTTTGGGCTGTGAAATGTAAGCATATAGCGTCAGTACGGACAGCCCGTTTGAGCAGCCAGATACTGACTTTGTGATACTTGATGCACTGCAGTTTTGATTCGATCTTTTAATTGTTCTCGTAAGTTGATTGACAACGAATGAACTTCCTACATTAGAAATCTTCACCCAAAGAAATCCTAGGCGCCATGAATGATTTTCGGAATACCCAAGACAGTACTCCTTCAAGTCCATGAACAAAATGCAAAACAATTTCTTGCTTTTTTATGATTTTCTCCAAAAAGAAGCAAAAACGAGTATTATATATTTTTATAAAACTTTTTCTCTTGATTTATCGATCCCTTACACACTCCAGACGTTTTGAAATTTAAATTCCTAACGCCCTATTTTTTAATCGCCATGTTGTATATTATTGTACAATTATAGATCATATAGTATTATTAATTAAAATTTAAATTTTATATCTTACAGGACCGTACATGTGAGAAAAACTAATAAGAAATTGCTTATAACGATCGAACTAAATCATAGGTGCTATTATTCTAGACAGAAATAGTTCCTCACACACACACACACACACACACAAAAAGATGTCGAAAATAAAAATCGAAAATTTCTATTTTTGAAATTTCTATTGATTTCGACAGATATTTTACTCCAAACTTGATTAATTTTTAATTAGAAATAAAATCTTGAATTGATCTTTTAAAACGATATTAGAAACTTCTATGACAGAACAACATTTAAATTTCATTGATTTAATGATCGAGGTCGATATGGATTCAAGTTAGAATTAAGGTCGAAAAGGTATTTTTCTTAATTTCTTGCTTATTTATAGTAAAAGATAGTTATTGTTAATGCATGCGCAACGATTACTTCAGTTCTGTTAGTATATAACTACTTTGATGCCTATTTCCACTAATGTAATATAGATTAATGTTAACCTCAATTAACTTACTCTTCTTGTAGCTTTAAGAATTAGAAAAAGATGAAGTGCAAGTTGAACCGAGATTAAAGTAAATTAATCTGAGTTATTGGTATGTATATATACACACATAAACGGGTGTTCTATTAGAGTAGGGGTACATAAAAGTACTCTGTTTGGCTATCTAAAAATAACAAATGCAAGAATACTCTCAAAATTGAATTCTAAAGATGCTCTAAAACCTTCATCACATTTACAGAAGTAACGTAATATGATTATAATAAATAGACTATGCAGTACAAATAAAGATAATTCTATTCCGTTGGTGTAGGACAATAAAATAAGATTCAACTACAATGTTAATTAGTTAACCCTTTCAGGGGCGGTGTAACACCCGTGTTACACCTAAAATAAATTTGTTTTTTTAAATTATTTTGATGTTTTAAGTCACAAGTGGGCATGTATATGATATTTTATGGTTCGTAAGGGTACAGTGAATGTATTCCGAGACTAAAACAATATTTATTTATTTATTTGTGGTAGTTGTTAAACAATATATGTTGAAAAATAGCCGTTTTTCCACTATTAATTCGGCTGTGCTAATATGTGATGGATCTGGTTGTTGAAAAAATTCACAATGAATAATCCGTCCTGAATCATATGTAATTTTTTTAGAATTTTTCGCAGGTTCAAATTCGAGAAAAAAATTCTGAACTTTGTTAAAAATCCACTTTTTGTACATAGTCTGTGGCAAAAAATTATGTAATTATATATCTATTGTTTTAATATAAAAATATTCTATATTCAGTTAAGAACAATTAATTATACAACATACATGACACCCACACAACATATCAGAATTAAAAAACGCTTTAATATTTTGCAATTCTGCAAAATTTTGTCCGCCATATTGGATCCGCCATTTTGAATTTTCAAATTTCGAGTTCAGCAACCTCGAAAACTATAAGAATGACTGATATCAAAATAAACGGTTTAGTAGAATAATGTGCCCCTGAAAGGGTTAAAGGGAATAACATTCTAGGAAATTTAAAGAAACGTATTGTTAGATATTTTAAAATACAAAATCTTAGCAATCTCAGAAAATGACAGAATGCATATATGTAAGAATAATTTGAAAAACGATGTAGAGATAGATAGAGAGAGAGAGAGAGAGAGACTTTTTCAGCAATTACGATAAACATATACGTTCAAATTTGTATAATAAATTTAAAAAAATTTTTTAAATTATGAAACTATTTTGAAATCCTAAAAATTTATGAGATAAGCTTTTTGATCAAAGAGATATCACAACTGTCGAAATGAGAGAGATAAAAAAAATATCAATTCGATCTTTGAACGAAAATCTTCAAAATACAAGATTATGTGTATCACATATTTATACATCAAAAATATTAGAAAATGTATTAAACTCTCATTGCATTCTCTAAATACGTAATTTTTTATTGTTTGAAAATGTTAAAATTTCGAAACAAATTTCGAATCGACAACTTTTTGTTCTTAACGTCGAAACAACGTCTTTTCGAGGAAATATTTCTGGGATAATTTCATGTGAATTTATACGCTATGTATGTAATCTTTTAAAATGCGCGCCGAACAATTTATCGGTCTTGAAACGCAACCCCACAAAACTATCGTAATAATATCTCGATTTAAATTGCAGTGGCAGTTTTACAATTTTTAATGCTCCTTACGCATCATAAATCGGAATTAATAATGTTGAGTAATAAAATAAAATCTGTAAATAATTTATTATCATTGCGAAAAATATTATCTCGGTCGGGAGCCGAACCCGAATCTCTTACATTCCGTGTTCGAGCGCCTTTGCCAGTTAAATTATTATCATGGTTAGATGTACCATAAAAACAATAGCAACATAAACATGGATTAAATAATTTTGAGGGTTAAGGTCAAGATCAAGATCACTCGGAAGTCATTTGGGGCTGACTGTATAAAGGAGAAGTTACCATAATTTTTTTAAGATTGATCTAAGTTCTTTCGAATACACAAACCTTGATTATCTTTAAAATTTTTCGAACGAAACAGGGAGGTTATACTTATAGAACTGTTTCTGTCGAGATCTGATAGCCCAAATTTTAATGCAAACGGAAAGTTAATATATTCATATTTCATGTATAGAAACATAAAAAAAAACGATCAAGTAGGAAAGAATTGGAAAAATAGTAATTTTAAAGCATATACCTTGAAATGATGTTGTCCTTTAACTGTGTGTCCCGAATCAGTATAATCAACCATATACCATTTAGGCTGCGTTCGAAAACATCACCCGAGTACCCCCATGTATCGTTTTATCCTTGTTGTTCACCCATGTTAAATGAGGATAAGACGAAACACTGAGGCACTCGGGTGATGTTTCCGAACGCAGCCTTAGTATAGCAACACTTTTCACATTCTTTAGATTCGTAATACCATTATTAAATTAAATAAATTCGCATTTTGTGCTTTCTTAGTATTCAGAGAAGTCTATAAAGTGACCGTAGCAATATTAATTATTTTTTACCAATTAATTGAAGCATTGAGACTGTGGAGAACGAAACAATTACTCTAACTCTTATTATTCAATTAAATACACACTTAAATCTTATTCCACAAAATACGTTTTCATAAAAATTTTTGACATTATGAATTCCTTCATGTTTATGGAAATCCGAATTATTCTTAAACTTTTTATTAAACGTTTCGCATTTGAGTGACATATATCATATTGGTCCTTATTATCCTTGTATCCCTTTATCATTAGGATGATATACATTCTCGTGCCTTTTTAGGTTACCTTTTTGACTGCAAAACGTTGCAATATTTATCATTTTTTTATCAATTTATTTAAACATTTATATTGAAAAACTAAACAATTAGCTCAACTTATGTTGCTTAATTAAGTACTCACGAAAATCTATTCCCACAATGTTCGCATTTGAAAGGCTTTTCGCCATTATGAATTCTTTCATGAGTAATCAATTTATATTTACTTTTAAACTTTTTTTTACACGTTCTGCATGTGTGTGTTACTCCTACATGATAAAGATGCTTACTTTCCTTGTAACTTTTATCATTATCATGCATTGCAACCACGTGTTCATCTAGGTGTGATTTTTGCCTGTAAAACGATCGTCGGAATATTTATTATTTTCTACCAGTTAATTTAATCATTGATACTCAAATGCTACGTAATTACCGTAAGTTACGTTCTTTACTTATATTCTCACCTAAATCTTTTCCCACAATATACACATTCTAAACTAGATATTACGCCGGTATGAATTCTTTTATGCTTATCCAAATACGATTTAAACTTAAACTTTTTACTACATGTTTCGCATATATGTGGCTTAACTTCATTATCTCTGTCTCTCTTACTCTGATTCGAAGTTGTCGGGGTGTTCGAGGGCTTATCTGAATATTAAGAAAAGTTCGTATCATGAATAAAGAAGAAAATATGGATCTCATAATTTTTAAAATATCCTATTCATCGAAATTAAAGCATTATTTGCAAAAATAAGCAATCATTGAAATATAATAATTTCGTCAAATATTATCGTACCGGCATGATTAAAAAAGCATTTTACGTTATGATAGTTTTCTACACAGAGAAAAATGTGCTGTCGATATTTCATGAAGTTACCATATGGTAAATAATGATGCAACAAAACTTAACATTTCATACGCAATTTTTGATGTTGCACATGGCAAAATAAAAATTATGCATAGATAGGGTTCACAGCTTCCGAAAGATTCAATCGCCTTTCATACACTATTTGCTTTTTCTTCGACTTCTGTACGACTTTTTTCACAGGTTTATTCAACGTTGAAATAAAAAAGTTCATTTCACGTCAACGTCAAATAACTCAGGGAAAGAACAGAGTTCAGAACTCGAAAGAGAGGCAATGTATAGGTCAAGATTTACTTTTTGAAAGCTGTATACCGCATCAGTGCACAATTTTTAATTCGCGATGGAAAGCTTCGCAAATTTCGTTAACAATTTTTAAATCTGTTGCACCAACCTTTATATCTCCGTAATTTTATAAAGTATTAGTAGTATCGTTTTTGAAGTACCGGTCTGAAAAAAACATAATTAAAGTTTTAAAAAGCTTTTGTAAAAATTTCGACAGTATGATTATTGACAAAGTTATTTTACATCGAATTTTGCCCATTTCTGCATAGTAAATCATATAATGCTTTAATTTTGTTGAGTAATTTGTAATGCACAAAGATTATCATTAATAATTGTATGAGTGTATATTAGGAACTATATAAGTCTTACCGCACTGTTGGTGTTCATATTCTATTGAGTCGTTATTCGTCATTTCTTCATTTTGGTTCATCTTTTTAGAATCAATTCTCAGATCCATTGCAGAAAGCTGCATTGTCAAAGTTAAGATTTGTTATAAATAAGAGAAATTTAAAATTAGAATGACACCTTTGACGTTGGATAATTGTTAGATTCTTTGATGATATAATTACTTTTATGCCAGTCACAGTTTAAGCGTATAGATTAAGAACTAAGAATACGGTTGAATATCAAAAAATAATTGTTGACATATAAGCATGCCGAGATCTCGGGAACGACTAATCCAAGGTCTTTATGTGTGTACCTTTTATATGTGTACATAAACATACGTGTATGTACATATAGATATATATGGGGCATTCTTCTGAGACACGACGAAATCGTTTAAATTTTACAAAGATGTTCTTCAGGAAAATTAAACCCGTATTGTCAAATGTTGCATAAACATTATATAACAAATGCTTTCAACGAATCGTACAACAAGCTCATCTGTAAACTCATTTTGATGGTTAGAACCTATTTAATAAATAAAATTGCTATTACTCATAATTTCCTTATTCGCGAAAATTTTCTGGTATATGATCCACTGTACATGAACAATATATTTTATACTTATTGATTAATCGAATACTATACATTATGCTTAATCTACCGGAAAAAGACATTAAAAATGTAAAAAAAAAATGCGTCAAGTATATTAATGCCATAAAAAAGGAGTAAAATCAAAATAATATTTCAAGTATCCTTATTAAAATGCTCCTACAGAACACGTATCTGCATCTTGAAGGCGTCCTTTTTACAACCGTTGGATATCCAACCCTTAGATCTGTGCTCTCTGTATTGGATAATTATAATAAACTTTATAAAAAATACATTTTATTTAATGTGTATAAAGTATAACAACACATTAAAATGAGAAAACGAAATGTAATGGATAGCCTAATAAGAGGAGAGGCGCAGAAATTGAAAAAGTATTTTTACATCGATAACAGTAGAAAATCATAGAGACAATCGAAAATGAGCAAGATCTGCAGCAACAGATTTGACGCGCCCGTTTTGTTCATAATTGTAACTTTAGAATCAGACATCGGAATAAGATGAAAGAATTAAGCTTGTAGAAGTCCGACGTTCTACATAGGAGATAACGGGACGTATATATTTTTGTATTAGATACTTCTGAACTTTATTATACGGTAGTAATATATATACATATAATCTGAAGTTTATTACAGTATTATTAGTAGTTATTCGATATAATATAATATTATTGATTTTAATCAAATTGTAGTTGATTCTCATAAAAATAGAAATCTAACGTGTATTTAGTAATTTTTAAATTTTTTAAAGCAGTGCATGTACATGTTTACGGATTAGGAAATATCTTCATTACCACATAGATTTAAAAGCGAGTTATATGCGGAATTGATATCAATATATATTTCATATCTTAAAATTGGCGTGTCACGCTTTTTTGAAGCCTCTATTCGTTGAGGCAGTTGAAGTAATCCGAAAATGGTGAATTTTGGTAACAAGGAATTTTCGGGGACGCTCTTTTAAAAACATGGTAAAAATTATGATAATTATCCAATATGGCGGACGGAAAAGATGCGAAAATCTTAAAGGTTCTCCGATTTCGGCGAAATTTGGATTAAGGGGGCTTACGCGGACGTTGATTTCGAATCCGTGATCAAAATTAGAAAAATCTAAATGGCTGATCCAAAATGGCGGACGGAAAGTGTTGCGAAATACATAAAAATTTAAAAATTTCAACGAAATTAGGTAAATGGGGGTTACCGCGAACGCTGATTTTGATTCCGTGTTCCAAATTTTTAAATTCAATATGGCAGATGGAAATGTTGCGGAAATCAATAAGATTTTCTGAATATGACGAATTTAATAAGACGCAAAGAAATGTAATTATAATTTAAAGCTTAATCGACTATGCTTTGGTGTAAATTTTGTAAGACAAATTTATATGGTCGTTCAAAATAAAAAGAATCGCGCGCGTAGCGCTCTGTGAAGTTGGTATACCCCTAAATGCGAATATTGGTAATATCATTATTGCATTCGTTTGTCCACTGTTTGTTCACGTTTATCCCGTTATTTTCTTTGGTCCACCCCGCAAAAAAAGGTTATACACAAAAAAAAATTGTAACATCCCCAAGTGATAATTTTTCATAATTATGTACGGGTATCGTTTGTCCACAACGCGCACGTGATTGTCCACCCATTATTTTCATTTGTCCACCCTATTTTTATTATATTTTTCGTAATAATGTAAAATAATCACTTGGGGGTGTTACAATTTTTTTTTATGCATAACTTTTTTTTGGAGGGTGGACAAATGAAAATAACGAGTAAACAAACGTGGACAAACAGTGGACAAACGAATGCAATAATGATTTTACCAATATTTGCATTTAAGGTGCCAACTTCACAAAGCAGCTCTGTAAAGTTAGAATCTGTAAATGCGAATATTGGTAATATCATTATTACATTCGTTTGTCCACTGTTTGTCCACGTTTGTCTACTCGTTATTTTCATTTGTCCACCCTCCAAAAAAAAGTTATACACAAAAAAGGATTGTAACATCCCCCAAGTGATTATTTTTCGAGTTCGTATCGATTGCTTGAGAATTCATTTGACTAAATTAATGATTTTTTCGAAAAAATACGAATGAAAAATATCAAAAAATACGGAGAACAACTGAATAAGATTAAAAGAAGACGAAAATCATCATCTTCATGACTATTTCAAGAAGCGGGGAAAAATAAAAAAATAAAGATACGAAAATCAATAATTTAAAATGAAGACAGTTAATTAAAACTAACGGAAAAAAAGGAAAAAAATAATAATCTCATAAATTAGACAAATCCGGAAAAAAATTTTAAGGATGTATAAATGCTTAAATTTTTTAAAAAATTAAGTAAAGAAAGAACCTACGTTGTAATTTTAGGGGGATTAACAAACCAGTTTGGTCTTTTCCAGATTTGTTTGTGTATCTCCAATAATTCTGAATCGCGCGCGTAGCGCGCGCAGGAAAAGACAGAAAAAGGCTAGTCTTTAATAAATTTCGAAATTACGTCTAGCTATATAGTATGTACCATATATAGTATGTCCTAACTAATATCCTTCTATAAGTAGAATGAATTAGAATGAAATATTATAACATTAATTTTATTACAATATTTAAAATTTCAAAATAACAATTATTATTCAATAAGTGAATAGTAAACAATATAAGTAAATAGTAAATGACTCTTGTATTTTAAAACAATGATAAGATCAAAGAACATGTAGAAGTCGTAACAATATTTAAAATTATAAATCTAAATGTAAAAATAAAGATATAAATTAAAATTTCTTATAAAAACATATATTATAAAAAGAAAGAATAAATATATTCGATGTACAAACCCGGCGCGTCAAGTATGTTGCTGAAGATCTTACTCATTTTCGATTGTCTCTATGATTGTTTACTCGTTATCAAAGTAAAAATAGTTTTTCAATTTCTGCGCCTCTTATTAGGATATCTATTACATTTCATTTTCTCATTTTAATGTGTCGATATACTTTATACGAACGAACGACTCCTTTTATCTCCTTATGTGGAGCATAGGACGTCTATAGACCTCTTTTGTCCGAGGCCTATATTCGTTTCTCGAATCAGATTGTTTTTCGGATTTGTGGGTGATTGGTCCACAGAATCCTACCTCAGTCAGATATTAGAGACAAATATCTACTGATATGTATACTACTGATGTATAGGACCTACAGTTTAACGCCGAATCCGAACGGCGCTGATGATCATAGATCTTTTGATCACCAGATGGAGCCATTTTTTGGCTCAATAAACGCGAAAAATCGCGTTTGGGCGCACGTGGGATTGAACTCGGGTCTACAAATCGCGAGTCAATCGCACAGAGCGGTGAGCCACTCGACGCCACATATACTTTATACACATTAAATAAAATGTATTTTTTATAAAGTTTATTATAATTATCGAATACAGCATAGTTCTAAAAGTTGCATACCCAAAGATCGTAAAAAGAACGCCTTCGAGATGCAGATACGTGTTCTGTAGGAGCATTTCAATAAAGATACTTGAAATATTATTTTGATTACACTTCTTTTTTATGGCTTTAATATACTTGACGCTTTTTTATTACATTTTTAATATCTTTTTCCAGTAGATTAAGTATATGAATAGTATTCGATTAATCAATAAGTATAAAATAAATTCTTCACGTACAGTGGAGTCATATACTGGAAAATTTTCGCGAATAAGGAAATTATGAGTAATAGGAATTTTATTTTTTATATAGGTTCTAATCATCAAAATGAGTTTACAGATGAGCTTGTTGTACGATTCGTTGATCGGAAGGCATTCGTTACTTAATGTTTATGCAACTTTTAACAAAACGGGTTTAATTTTCCTGAAAAACATCTTTGTGAAATTTAAATGATTTCGTCATGTCTCACTCTTATGAGGTATTCTTATACCCCATATACATATGTACATACACGTATGAATATGTACACATATAAAAGGTACACGCATGAAGACCTTGAATTAGTCGTTCCCAAGATCTCGACATGCTTATATGTCAACAATTATTTGAAACTCAACGGTACTCTAAGTCCTCGATCTATACGTTTAAACTGTGACTGGCATAAAAGTAATTATATCATCAAAGAATCTAACAATTATCCAACGTCAAAGGTGTCATTCCAATTTTAAATTTCTCTTATTTTATAACGACTCTTAACTTTGACAATGCAGCTTTCTGCAATGGATCTGAGAATTGATTCTAAAAAGGTGAACCAAAATGAAGAAACGAATAACGACTCAATAGAATATGAACACCAACAGTGCGGTAAGACTTATTTGAAAAATTTTGAATGCGGATAGAGAAGGAGAAGAAGGAGACGTTGCTTAACTTTTCATTAAAATCACCACTCTTTGACCGCTTATACTCCAGAACGGCTTGACCGATTAAAAATTTTTTTGGCTCAAATTACTCGTGGTGATGCTGCCTTTCAGGACATATAACGTTTGATTCAAAATTTTTTATATTTTAATAGTTATGCTCCTCCCAAAAATGGACTTTGATGGCTCGGGATAAGAGACTTGTAGCGTCTCACAGTTTTTGAACATGGCCGGAGACGCTACCGCGTCTCCTGATAGTGCCTAATAACATTCATACCTTTATTAATAATAACCTTTGTGCATTACAAATTGCTCAAAAAAATTAAAGCATTACATGATTTACTATTCAGAAATGGGCAAACTTCGATGTAAAATAATTTTGTCAATAATCATGTCGAAATTTTTACAAAAGCACTTTAAAGCTTTAATTCTGCTTTTTTCAAACTTCAAAAACGATACTTCTAATACTTTATAAAATTACGTCGATATAAAGGATGGTGCAACAGATTTAAAAATTGTTAACGAAACATGCAAAGTTTCCCATCGCGAGTTAAAAATTGTGCACTCATGCGGTATACAGCTTTCAAAAAGTAAATCTTGACCTATACATTGCCTCTCTTTCGAATTATGAACTTTGTTCTTTCCCTGAGTTATTTGACGTTGACGTAAAATGAACTTTTTTATTTCAACGTTGAATAAACCTGTGAAAAAAGTCGTACAGAAGTCGAAGAAAAAGCAAATAGTGTATGAAAGGCGATTCAATCTTTCGGAAGCTGTGAATCCTATCTGTGCATAATTTTTATTTTGCGCTGTGCAACATCAAAAATTGCGTATGAAATGTTAAGTTTTGTTGTATCATTATTTACAATATGGTAACTTCATGAAATATCGACAGCACTTTTTTCTCTGTGTAGAAAACTATCATGACGTAAAATGCTTTTTTAATCATGCCGGTACGATAATATTTGACGAAATTATTATATTTCAATGATTGCTTATTTTTGAAAATAATGCTTTAATTTCAATGAATAGGATATTTTAAAAATTATGAGATCCATATTTTCGTCTTTATTCATGATACGAACTTTTCTTAATATTCAGATGAGCACTCGAACACCCCGACAACTTCGAATCAGAGTAAGAGAGACAGAGATAATGAAATTAGACCACACATATGCGAAGTATGTGGTACACAGTTTAAGTTTAAATCGTATTTGGATAGGCATAAAGGAAGTCATACCAGCGAAAAACCATTTGAATGCGAATATTGTGGGATAAGATATTCGTGAGTACTTAATTAAGCAACAAAAAATGAGCTAATTGTTTAGTTCGTCAACATAAATGTTTAAATAAATTGTTAAAAAATGATACCTAAATACTGCAACGATCGTTTTTCAGGTATAAAGCTAGCCTAACAAGGCACATGAAGGCATATCATCCTAGTAACGAAAATTATAGGGTACAAGGATAATAAGGACCAATATGATATATGTCACACAAATGCGAAACGTTTAATGAAAAGTTTAAGAATAAATCGGATTTCCATAAACATGAAGGAATTCATAATGTCAAAAATTTTTATGAAAGCGTATTTTGTGGAATAAGATTTAAGTGTGTATTAATGTATTTAATTAAATAATAAAAGTTAGAATAATCGTTCTCCAATCTCAATGCTTCAAGTAATTGGTAAAAAATAATAAATATTGCAACGGTCATTTTGCAGTTCATAAGAAAGTCTAAATAGCCACGTGGAGGCAAATTACTTCAATGATGAACGATACAAATCTAATGAGGACCTGTATACTGATGGTAAATGGTACAAACGCGGACCATGTAGTAAAGAGTTTACGGATAAAGGTGATATGCATATTCATGAGAGAACTCATAAAGACGAACAGCCTGATTATTATGAGAGATGTTTAGGTGGGTATTTCATTGAATAACAAGAATAAAAAAAATTACTTGATAATTCGTTTTGTTCACTTAAATGAAGTTATAACAAATGGTAAATATTGCTACGGTCACTTTATAGACTTCTCTGAATACTAAGAAAGCACAAAAAACGAATTTATTTAATTTATTAATGGTATTACGAATCTAAAGAATGTGAAAAGAATTGCTATACTAAATGTGGTATATGCGGTTTATTATATTATAGATTCGGGACACACAGATAAAGGACAACATCATTTCAAGGTATTTTCTTTAAAATTACTATTTTTCCAATTCTTTCCTACTAGTTTGTTTTTTTTTATGTTTCTGTACATGAAATATGAATATATTAACTTTCGTTTGTATTAAAGTCTGGGCTATCAGATCTCGACAGAAACAGTTCTATATATATGGTGTACAAATCTGTACTTCACCGTTTCGTTTAAAAAATTTTAAAGATAATCAAAGTTTGTGTATTCGATAGAACTTAGGTCAATCTTAAAAAAATTATGGTACTTTCCATTTACACAATCAGCCTCAAATGACTTCCGAAAGACCTTGACCTTTACCTTAACCCTCAAAATTATTTAATCCATGTTTATGTTGCTATTTGTTTTTATTTTTATGGTACATCTAACCATGATAATAATTTAACTGGCAAAGACGCTCGCGCACGGAATGTAAGAGATTCGTGTTCGGCTTCTGGCCGAGATAATATTTTTCGCAATAAGAATAAATTATTTACAGATTTTAATTTATCACTCGACATTATTAATTCCGATTTAAGATGCGTAAGGGGCATTAAAAATTGTTAAATTGGTACTGCAATTTAAATCGTGATATTATTACGATCGTTTTGTGAGGTTGCGTTACAAGACCGAAAAATTGTTCGGCGCGTAGTTTAAAAGATTACATACATAGCGTATAAATTCACATGGAATTGTCCCAGACGGAAATAATTTCTCAAAATTAAAAGACGTCGTTTCGACGTTAAGATCAAAAAGTTGTCGATTCGAAACTTTTGACGAAATTTTAACATTTTTAAATAATAAAAAATTACGTATTTACAGAATGCAATGAGAGTTTAATACATTTTTTAATATTTTTGATGTAAATATGTGACACATAATCTTGTACTTTGAAGATATTCGTTCAAAGATCGAATTGATATTTTTTTTCGATCTCTCTCATTTCGACAGTTGTGATATCTCTTTGATCAAAAAGCTTATCTCATAAATTTTTAGGTTTTTAAAGTAGATAAATAATTTTTTTAATTTTTTATACAAATTGGAACGTATGTTTATCATAATTACCAAAAAAGTCTCTCTCTATCTCTCTCTCTATATAATTTTTCAAATAATTTTTACAAATATGTATTCTGTAATTTTCTAAGGTTTCTAGGATTTTTTATTCTAATTTCTAACAATACGTACTTTAATCTTCCTAGAATGTTATTGCCTTTATCTAATATTATAGTTGAATCTCATTTTATCGTCCTACACCAGCTGAATAAAATTATCTTTATTTGTACTTCGTAGTTTATTTTTTATACTTTTTTATTGTACTTTTCCTCTAACACAGAACACCAGTTTGTGTGTGTGTATATATATACCAATAACGCAGATTAATTAACTTTATCTCTTTTCAACTTGCACTTCATCTTTTTCTAATTCTTAAAACAACAAGAAAGGTAAGTTGAATTGAGGTTAACATTAATCTATATTAATGGAAATAGGCATCCAAGTAGCTATATACTAACAGAACTGAAGTAATTGCTGCGCATGAACTAACGTCTAACATTAACTGTCTTTTGCTAATAAGCAAAAAATTAAGAAAGATACCTTCGACCTTAATCCTAACTTGAATCGATACCGAAACGACCACGATACTTAAATCAATTAAATTTAAATGTTGTTCTGTCATAGAAGTTTCTATAATATCGTTTTAAAAGATCAATTCAAATTTTATTTCTAACTCTAAAATTAATCAAATTTAGAGTAAAAAGATCTGTCGAAATCAATAGAAATTTCGAAAACTTTCGATTTTTATTTTCGACATCTTTTTGAGGAACTATTTCTGACTAGAATAATAGCACCTATGATCTAGTTCGATCGTTAAAGGCAATTTCTTATTGGTTTGTCACATGTACGATCCTGTAAAATGATCAATAATTGTACAATAATGTACAACAAGGCGATTTTTAAATAGGGCGTTTGAAATTATAATGTCAAAATGTTTGGAGTATGTAGGGGATCGATAAATCAAGTGAAATAGTTTTATAAAAATATATAATACTCTTTTTTGCTGCGTTTTGGAGAAAATCATAAAAAAGCAAGAAAATGTTTTGCATTTTGTTCTTGGACTTGAAGGATTACTGTCTTGGGTATCCGAAAATCATTTCTGATGCCTAGGATTTCTCTGGGTAAAGGTTTCTAATGTAGGAAGTTTATTCGTTGTCAATCAATTTACGACACCAATTAAAAGATCAAATCAAAACTGCAGTGCACCAAATATTACAAAGTCAGTATCTGGCGGCGAGACAGACTGACCGTACTGACGCTGTGCTTGCACTTCTGCAACAGCCCAAAATTTTAATCAATGTCTACTATAAGCAAATGTATAAATCGTGCATAAATGTGTTTTAAAACAATACAATAACAACTGACTATAGTTTTACCTCTTTTGTGAATTTATACAAAACGAAGCAAGAACGAGCATATATTTACAAAACTTTTCGTAGTTCTTATCGATCCTTTACTCGCTACCGAAGTTTTAACATTTAAATTCCATGCACTTTATAGGAATAATTATTTATTTTTTAGATTCACACATTTTATGCATAATACCATACTGACCGCAATTGTCAATGGTATAGTTTATCTGAAATACTATTAAATTTACTCTAAATAAGTGTAATGAACAAACAACATCGAAAGAAGTTGAGGATATGGATGTAATACTTTTACGAGATATAGTTAAATAAGCAGATTTTCAGTGGTTAATATTTTTATACGAGGTAACTCTAATGCATATTGTTATATAAATAGCATCCTTATAAGCACATATTATTTCATACTAACATAAGTAACCGTTAACCACTTAGTCGTAATCAAATCGATGTCGATCTTTCATACCTTTTTTTTTATATAGAAGACACTATCAAATAATTTTTAAAGAAGAACGGCACTTTTACGAACGCTTTATCGGAGAAGTCAATATTTTTATGAATATGTAGTATAAGGATATATCTGTAAATTATCATGTCACAACCTGTTAAAGTCAACCATTTTCAAACCGAATAATGAAATCTGGATACATTAGGCATACTTTCGAAATTTAATTGTATCATATTAAGAAAAACTCTTAAATTTTATGATATTAAAATAATATTTATTCTTGCACTATTAATGGATGATTATATGTCTAACCGCTGTAATACTACGTACGTCATTATTCAATGTTCTATTTGATTTTACTGTAATATTATACGGACGTTTAAAACTATTTTAACTACATTAATTATTACTAGTTTTTGTTACTATATTGTGGATACATGTTGCAATAATACAAAACATTACGATGGTAATATATGTTATAATAAGTAATAATACTTTGGCGATGTGTAAGGAAAGTTATTGTATAAATGATGTATAACATCCATTAAATGGTCTAACAGTCTTTAAAAACATAAATTATTACTAATTATAAGAAACAATTTATAATAATTTAGTGTAACTGTTAGTTGTGTTTATATGTCATTGTACCACCATTTTACGCCTATATGGTTCGACTTGTAATGTGGTAAAGCGTTTAAAGTACCAAAAATTCCTGCTTTAACTGTTATTTTCTTTTAAATTATTTTAATGTAATAATTCTTGCATTTACGTCATCGTTTGATATAACGTAATACAATGCGGCGAATTAAAGGCTATATGACTTTCTTGAAATTGAATCGACATTGAAATCGTGCGAAGGATTCAATTTTCATAAACAATCGTCAGCCCATTTTGTGAATGGAAGATAGCGATAAATTGTGTTTGACTATATAAGTTCTGTTTCTTTCGCGTGTGCCTGCGGTCACGTACCCTACGTTGCACGAATGCCTGGGGTCTGATTACTAATGAGGTATACATTCACGACTGATACGACCGAATGTTACGTCTCTGATACAATATCGTATCACTCGTGAATGTAAAAATAACTAAGAACAAGGCATAGACTTCTAAAATCGAACCCCAGGCATTGCAACGCACTGTATAGACAGTAATTTTCTATCAGTGGGGAAATTGAAGGTGAAGGTATTGTAATCGAATATCAATGAAAGAATTAAGGATTTAATAATATTATGACTAGTGTACTATCTTAAAAATATGTACCGTATTCGTGCTTATATGGCGCACTGGTTGGACAATCATCAAAGGTACGCGAGAAATAGATATTTTATTTTATGTCTTTCCAAATATGTCGGATGTTGATTATATGTATTTTATCAGAAAAATTTTATAATTCAAAAAACAAAAATAGTATTACGATTGAAAATGTAATTAAACGTATATTTTGATGAAAATGTGAGTTGACATATATAAATGCCTGATGTATGGGTCATACACATATACATATATCATATAAACTTGTATCGGGCACTGTTCCCGTATATATTATCTTATCATGTATACATACGAGCTAACATACCTAATTAATGATATTTTACCATGTTACAGCAATTAAGATGCGTTTTATAGTAATTTTTTTATAATTTCGATTATAACATAAAGAGTATTAGAAATTAAACAATAATTAAGTCTGAATTTTGTGCGCGCGTGTGTACCTTGTTATAATCCTTGTGTGTACAATCCTGATAATAAGCGTAAATCTTTTTTGTACAAATACATTGAATTAAATTATGGCCACCGAAAAAGTGGAATTCTAGAAAAATATTCTTAATATTTTATCTCAAAGGATATGAAAATGAAAAATAAACGCGTTATTAATGGCTCTGAAATTAAAACTAAATTCTTAGAAAGGGCATTGAACCACAACGCAGCACGTAAAAATTGCGAAAGTTATAAATTTTAATTCTTAATAATTAATATGATATTAACGTTTCGGTCTATATCAGACCATATTCAGTATATATCTAATAAATTAATACTATAGATATAATTTAATAATACAATATCAGAATAATTCATATTGTAAAAGGTAAATTAATTTTAGGGCCAATTTCACCAACGTCGGTTAAGCTAACCGACGGTTAATTCCAATGGAATTATCCAATCGCATTTGCCTTTGACCAGAATGAACCAATCACGGTTGACACCTTAACCAACCGACGTTGGTGAAATTGGCCCTAAGTCTATTAGAAGTATCAGAATTATTTTAACAAAGGATATTATAAGAGACAAATTAAACTACATCTAGAAATCAATAGCTAGTATAAAAACAAATATAATACAGTGGATTAGTTTATTGAAGAACGCATGCAAATGCCCGCGTGAAATAAATATAAACGTATTATTAGTAGCTTTGAAATTAAAACTAAAATCTTAGAAAGGGCATTGAATCACAACGCAGGATTATATTGTATACTGAAAATGATCTGATATAGACCGAGACGTTTATATTATATTAAATATTAAAAATTAAACTTTATTATAGATTTCGCAATTTTCATCCTGCGTTGTGGTTCAATGCCTTTTCTAAGATTTTAGTGATATGATAGTGTATCTATATCCTCTTATAAATTAAAAATACATTTTTAATTAAAATATTTGTGAAAAAGCAATTGTCGTATATACACTGTTTAAACAGCGAAATTCTTGTTAGAATAGGTTCAAACGAATATTTGATTAATATAAGCAGTGAAATTTTTATTAAAATTGATTCGAGCAAATGTTTGATTAATTATTCTTATAAAAATTTAATATCATAGAACAGTAAACAGTAAATTAATAATATTACATTTTTGTATGATGAAAAGTATATGCCATAAAAAAGAAATGAAATTAAAATAATATATTTTGCAAAAAACCAAATTTAATGCCATAAAAATGAAGTGAAATCAAAGTAATATTTCAAGTATCTTTATTAAAGTACCCTACAGAATAAAAGTGCAAACATGCAAAAGTGTGTGCTGTGGCCTTTACAAGGAAAAAGGCCGCTTTTCATGTTTCTCTCTGCCCTGCTCTGCCCTCTACCCATAGTCTCTCTCTGTTAATACTGCGCGTTCTTATAGGTTAGGATATTGGCACAGATGATATTGGTCCTTGTTAAAGAATTTCATAAAATTATTCAAAGTTTGTATGAAAAAAAAGGAATTAAGATGCATTTAAGAAATTGTATATCAAATAAGTAAGTGAGAGGAATGATATATATATATATATATGTATATATATATTCAGACGAAATATGTTTAACCTAAGTATTTCTGAAGAGAAAAAAAATATATAAATGATATTAGAATTAAGACGATTATAAAAGATAACTAAAAAAAAATAAAGATGAATGCGATTCGTATACCGCGTAAGTTGATTCGGGTTTGCAAACGTTTCGTAAACACCGAAGCGAAATGTCAGGACAGACCGCAATGGATAAGACCGGTGGGACATCAGACCGAAATATCTATATATAATCCGATAACGAAATGCAAAGTACCACTGATTCTGAAAACAGAAAATATTTTGAAATGGTATATCTGCGGACCTACAGTATATGACTCAGCACACATTGGACATGCAACGTAATAAAAATAAAAACTTGTATTATGTTATTAACTATTGTTGTTTCATCAATTATTAAACAATTAGAGTGTATAATTTAATACAATTATATATTTTACATTTATAATACTGTGGAATGCTTTGCGATCATTATAATTCTAAAATATGAAGTGTAAAGCCATTCGAGTCTGCACAAGGTGTTGGTGTGTGAAATTATAAATCCTTTATTGTAAAAATATTACGTTTCGATCCTAATTCGGATCCTTATCAATAAATACATCTAATTGAATATCAAAGTGCTACCTGGAACAATGATATGTCAGATGCAAAAATATTTTAAAAATATTTTTACAATAAAGGATTTATAATTTCACACACCAACACCTTGTGCAGACTCGAATGGCTTTACACTTCATATTTTAGATTTAATCATAACGAGTCGTTATAACATTTTATTTACATTATAATTCTATATGTATGTTTAATAATTATTTTATTGTAACAAATAGATTTAGCTAAAAAATGCTAATGCATTTAAATATATTTATTACAATAAAACTAATTTATTTTTCATTTTTTTTGTAGGACTTACATAAAATCCGATATTATTCGTCGAATTTTGTCTGATTATTTTAATATGGATGTATTATTAGTTATGGGTATAACTGATATTGATGATAAGATAATAAAACGTTCCTTTGAAAGTGAAAAAGATTTTGAGACTTTATCAAGGCATTTTGAGACTGAATTTTTTGCAGACATGAATAAGTTAAATATCAGTGAACCATATTTACGTTGTAGAGTAACAGACTATATACCACAAATCATTCAGTTTATTGAGAGGCTTATAGCTAAAGATGATGGTTACGTTGCATCGGATGGTATAATATTTATTAATAATTGAATCTTATCATTATAGAAAAAAAATTGTCGAGCTCTTGTTTGTTCATAATTTTTTATAAATTTTACAGGATCTGTTTATTTTAATACCAGCAAATACAACAAATATGGTAAATTATCAACTCCTGTATTTGATACTGTAGATGATCAGAATTTTATTGGTAAAAAATCAGCATTAGACTTTGCCCTATGGAAAGCAGTAAAAAAAAATGAACCATCATGGAAATCCCCATGGGGCTATGGTAGGCCAGGATGGCATATAGAATGCAGCGCAATTGCAAGGTAATTTTAAAAGTTAATTTCCTTCTGTATATGCCTTACATGATTTTTTTTGTATGGACTTTAATTGTAGATTTTTATGTTTATATATTCGTTCAAAATATCAAGCATATTTTCAGAATGAATTTTATATAACAAAATTTAAATTTTTTAAACATATTCATTTGATAATACTTATTTATATAATAGTATGTGTTTTTATCAGCACAGTCTTTGGAAATTCTATAGATATGCACAGCGGTGGAATAGATTTAGCTTTCCCTCATCACGAAAATGAAGAAGCACAATCTTGCTGTTATCACAGTGTTGACCAATGGGTTAATTATTGGCTTCATTGTGGCCATTTAAGTCTGAAAGGAAATGCGAAAATGTCGAAGAGTCTAAAGAACACCATAAGTATACAAGATTATCTCGAAAACTATTCGGCAAATCATCTTAGAATGCTTTGTCTATTGTCTCATTACCGAAATGGTATGTACAATAATGTTTAATATCAATTTTATATAACTTAATTTTAATATAATGTGTGTGGACTCTGAATTCTGTGTGTGTTGCAGGTATTGAATTCTCGGATGAAGTTATGCAAACTGCAGTGTCAGTAACCAAAAAACTTGATAATTTCATAAATGATTGTGATAATTATGTTGTTGGAAACTTTAAAACCGGTGAAATTGACGAAAATCTTTTATATACAGTAAGTCATCAATTTCTTCATAATTGTTACTGTGTATACCAAGTTTATTTTTTTAACATCACATCATTATTTATACAAATATGCAACAGAATTTATAAAATTGCAAACTAAACATTTTTGTTCTTTAAATTAATTGTATATATATAAATACATTATGTAAAACTCTTTAAAAAAACTGTTTTGCAGTTGCTACTACGAATAATTAAGCTGACTTAAATATTTTTTAGACTTTACATAACACAAGAAGTACAGTTTACTCAGCATTGGCAGATGATTTTGACACTTCAAAAGCAATGCATGCAATTATAAATCTTGTTGGAATAGGAAACAAGATGCTTCATCAGGATAATGTAAATTAATTGTATTTAATTAATTATAAAAAAAATTTTATTAATAATTGATATCTTTATATCGCAATCGTATTTATACTATACTATTTATATTATCTATTAATAATTTACTTATTTTTTTAATTGCAGGTAATATCTTATAGTAATAATGTCAGCGTTGTTGCTGCAGTTTCGAAATATCTTTCAAATACTCTCTCAAAGTTTGGCATTTCACGATCCACAAAATCAACAGTAGAAAATGGACAAATTAAAGATATTGTTGATCATTTTCTGAACTTCAGGACAGTTGTTAGAATCAGAGCTCTTGAGCAGAATCCGAAGGATACAATTTTATTAAAAGAATGCGACAATGTACGGAAATGTTTATCCACTTGTGGGATTACAGTGAAGGTAAAAATCTTGTAATAATATTTTAACATATTTTTAATAAAAAGAATCATATAATCAATATATATGTATGAAACCTATATTATCACTGATTTCAGGATCAACAAAATAGTACCAGTTGGAGTTGGAAACAATGATCATATTTTAAATAAAAATGTATTAAAATTACATTCTTTTTATTTAATTATAAACATGCCAATCAATCAATCACTTAATCAGTAGTTTCTTTTAATTTCTTTGCGCCGTCGTTATTATCGTCAGCAATTTTTCTTTTTTGGGTATTTTTTTCCAATAATGTTTTCTTCAAGCCTTTCATCTTTCTTGTTTGAATATTGTTAATATTTTGTACCCCAATATGTATACGTCCACGCATAGTTCCAAATGTATCTTTTGAAATATTCCTTTTTGTCTTTGCCTATAAAGTTACAATTATTAAATTAAAATATAAATCTTTACTGTGAATTGGTGATTTATAAAAATTTAAAATTATTTATAGAAGAATACCTTGAGCGCATAAGGTTTTCGACAAGCTCGTTTGAATAGATCTTCAGAGGCAAACTTGTTACGCCTGCACACTAAATCAGCATGTGGTCCAATTTCCACAAGTTCTATCCTAGGTATTCTTGTGTTAGATTTTTTTAAAAGTATTCTAAAAATATTAAATTAATCAATATATGATCATTTTAAATTAAGATCACAAACTTATTCTTTTATATATTTACATTATTGTAATATTTATTTCATATGATTTTTTTATAGCTTATACTATTGATATATATTTAAACTCTCGATAAAAAGTTGGAAAAACAAATAAAAATTAATTTTTACTTTTATCTCACCTATAACTGCGTAGAAGTATTTTATTATCGACAGCTGTGAAACTTATAACGTGTTCAAGACCTTGCAATCTGATCTTTTGAACCTCTTCTCTCAGGAACATATCAACAAGTAAATTTTTGATCCTTCCATACTCATGATTACTCTCAAAGAGTTCACCATTAAATATCAACAATGGTTTTATTCCTGAGGCTATCTTTTCAACTTTGAATTCCTTCAATCCTTTATAATTTTCTACACCAAATTCTATCATGTCTAATAACATATGCTCGTACATTCGACCCATCACAAGATTGTGTGGACGTTTCTTGTTATGCGTAGCTATCATGAAAAGAGATGCATTATATTTATAAGCAAATTTTTCAATGGGCGTGATATCCTCAAACGGCAGTATGTCATTTTTCTGTTTCATCATTTGCACATTAGGTTTCTTCAAATCATACTGGAAAAGATTTCTTTTGTAATTAAAAAGCTCTGTTGCTATAAAAGTTAAAACAATGCCAATAAAAATTATTTTAGGTTTATTTACCAAATCCTTCATAAAATCTGTAACGATTTGTGACGTGCGATTACCCTTCAGACATAATGCTTCTTTAGCATTTTCTATCAACTTAGGCTCCTTCTTTAATATAGCTTTTTTACCCTTGTGTGTAACTGGCTTTCTGCAAAAGCATATTGTATAAAATTATAATGCCTAATAACATCTACATATACAATTCCATGTATATTAAAGAGTAACGTTTAATATTACTTTATGTGCTGTAAATAAACCGAGATACATAAAAAACTTACTTAATTCTGTCTACAGTAGACATGTTCAATTTATATATATTTTTCTCAGTCAACGTGAATAACCTAATCATACAACACACTGTTCAATTGTATATTAGGTTAGGAAATTCGATGTGTCACTAGGTCACTACACTACCTGGCGGGATAAATCAGAATTAGCGCGAGTAGGTAACTTTCTCGAATTTCCCAATAATGCAAGTCTGCCAGTGGCCCGTGCCGATGGTGCGCTTTCGTCTTTCGAGGACGAATTTCGTGCAGTTCTGTGCCGACAATTCACTTTCTCGAATTTCCCAATAATGCAAGTCTGCCAGTGGTCCGTGCCGATGGTGCGCTTTCGTCTTTCGAGGACGAATTTCGTGCAGTTCTGTGCCGACAATTCGCCATTTAAACATTTGCATTGCGGTAATTTTGAAATGACAGCTCGAGAAATCGAAATGAATACTCGTTAAGTAAAAACGTGTAAAATATGTCATGTAATATATGTGTCCGCATATATATATATATTTTCTAATTTATTTAGAAAAAAATAAAGGAAACAAGATGAAAAGAAAAACAAGATTTTCTTATTTTTTTTAATGTTTTAAGGGGTTATATACGTTTAAAATGTTCAAAAAATCGATTTTTCAAAAATGATATTTTCTAAAAGTAGATATTTAGAAGAATATTTCCTGAAAGTTTTAAATCGATCCAGCAAATATTTCCAGAGATACAGGCTGTTGTGTACTTATTGCGTCCGAGAGCGTTTCGACCGTTGCATGGTCTCACTGTGCGCACACTCGATATAGTGCGGCCTAATGCGCTTCTTTGAGACAAAAATATAAATTCATACATAAATAGTAAAATAAATGTATTTACAATATAAAAAAAAATTCACTTTATTCTAAATCTAAATTTTTCATATCGACAATGAGACTACTAGAGTTTGAACGTTCGTGGTTTGTGATCACTTCCATGTCGCACGCGAAGAATTGCTAAGTAGAAGTTGTGTGTTGACGATCGTCATGAAATTAGTTGCGTGTGATTTTGCAACTAATCGTTAGCTTAGGCGAAAATTCACATCGCTATGTTCAAAGTGAAGACGCAGCGCGCGTATCTATCGCTGAACAAAGAGTGCAGTGGAGTACGCAGGAAGCAAGAACGGCTCGCAAACAAAGATATATTAAAACTTTGGAAGTTGCTACTGCTGCAGAAGAGCTGGGCTTATATGGGCCTGAAATAGATGACACTATGTAAGTAAAAAACAAATTTATTTTTAATATATTTTCTCTGGTTTTAAACTTTAAACGCGTTTTTCTCAAAACTACTACATTTTTAAAGTCGGTGAGCAAGATATCTCAAAAACTAATGAATCGATCTCTCTAATTTTTTTTGTACTTACTTTGGACATGAATATCTCGTAATTAATCGAAGCATTTATATTTTAAATGCGTAGTTTTTTTTTATTAATGAAAAAAGGACAATTTTTAAGGTAAAAATCGACAACTTTTCTTTAATGAGCCGCCATTTTGTTTCTAATCAATATTTTCAAAAACGGAATGATTACTTAAAATTACTATAGCTTATACAATATACTAATGAAATTTTTTTGGATTTTTGATTTCAGATGAGTTCCTGCCGAGATATGTTTTGCTCACCGCAAAACCATTTTTTTTAAATACGTCTCTGTAGAGACCGGCGCAGATTCTAAATTATTAAATATATTTGTACAAAAAAATTTTGAAATATACTTTAAATATAACTTTATTGGATGTACAAACTTAAACATATGTATATAGTTTCATTTTGTTTAAAAAAAAATCCTAAAGAAATCACTTTTTCCAGCCCTCTAATGTATATAACCCCTTAAACCTTACGCCGTAAAAAATTGACCAATTATAGTCAAATACGAGGAGAATAATCAACTGTAATTCATCCATTTCTTATAGTATAAGGTTTAAAAATCTATTGTAGAACCGGGCTAACTCTTAACGACTGTAACATTACAAAATTGCAATTGTTAAAAGTTACAGAATAGACTTCTTAATTAAATTAATTTACGCTGATAGGAATGATTGCAATAAAATTTCAAACTTCTATAATTCATTGTAAACGAATCTCTTATTTCTTTTTCATTTTTATGTTAAATAATACAAAGAATATAATCAAACAATAATAATTATTATACATAGAGAATAATTAAGTTAATCAGAATTTTTAAGTCAAAACCGACTATTACAAAAATTATGGAGAAAAATAATAAAATTTTACAAATATTGTATGCATCATATATTATTGAATATAAAATTATAACATTGATATAATAATGTACTTAACAAAATCTATCTTTTTAAAAAAAAGAAAAAAAGGCGTCAAGTGTGCAAAAATGAAATGAAATCTTTTTAGATTGCGCCAAATTGTGGAAGGAATATATTTTCTTGCCATATATATAACATATACTTTATTTCAAAAAGTAAAAGTACAAAAAACTTGGCGCTGCTAGACCACAAAATATATAATAATAAGATGATTATTAAATAATTCCGAATATGAAAAATAATGAAAAGATTTAAGTAAGAAAATACAGTATTAATTAAGATGCTATTGGATTAGGTATACATTCACTTATTAATTTTGAGGTCTAGCAGCGCCAAGTTTTTTGTACTTTTACTTTTTGAAATAAAGTATATGTTATATATATGGCAAGAAAATATATTCCTTCCACAATTTGGCGCAATCTAAAAAGATTTCATTTCATTTTTGTTTCATTTTATTTTTTCGTTTCATTTTTGCACATTGGCGCCTTTTTTTCCTTTTTTTAAAAAGGTAATTTTGTTGAGATATCACGCATTTTGTAATGTTAAATATTTCTTATAAATCTATATATAAAATATAAAAAGAACAAAATAGAAAAAAGAAAAAAACTTCCTGCGACGACACTCTTGCTTTCCAAGACTCTCTTGACAACGCATAACACATCATGTATGGAACGTTCCATTTCGTCACAGTAATAATAATCGTTTGGTCTGCGTAAAATAATAGGGCTCGCTGTGCGTGCCTAAGGCCTTAAAATAAAAAAGAAACAATATTTAAATATTAAATCTTATAGGACCGTGAGAAACACAACCAATAAAATGCCTTTACTGATCGAGCTGTATCTTAGGTGCTAATTATAATTCCGTGAAAATTTATATAAAACTGGCATCAAAACTCTCCTCTCCGTCCATGTTGGTTAGCGAAGTTAGAAATTGCGCACCTGTAGCTTTAGCATGCGATTTTCGCGTTCGTTATCCTCTTCGGCATTGCTTGAGAGGCGACAGTACAGTTCAAAGCATAGCCTAGAACCAAAATCGACTCTCGAACACCTTTTCCGTGAGCTTTCAAGACATTGACTGCTTTAACAGGATACACAAATCCTCCTTTGCCCCATCGCTGATTTTTATCTATCTAATCATGGTGTACTTACACCATGTATATCTAATGTCATTACGTTGACAGCTAATCGATATAAAATAAAATATGCTAGCAAGCGCCGTCTGTCGTTTCAAACGTGAAACGGACATTTCCGATCAAAATTTTCGACATTTCAACTTCACATCGAGATATCTTCCTTCGTAGGGTACGTAGAAAATAAAAACATATTTATAATATAATTTAAACAATAAAACTAAATTCTTACTATTTAAAAGTTGATAAATTCAGCCATTTATTGTGAGATCCGATAATCTCGGGTACACGGAACTCATCGACTCGCGTATCGACTCGCGTAAAGATACACGGTGCGGTCTCGCGCTTCGCGTTCACTTGGCGCGAGACACTACCGTGTCTCTTGATATTTAGTTGATGTCCATTGGATAGGTAAGAATTCAAATCAAGGATAAGCCAGCTTATAGCACATACATTGATTTATTATACGTAGATTGTTCATAGCTTATTATTGTTTCTCTATTTTTATAGCAACAGCAAATATACTATAGTTTGGTCAAATTAACAAACGTTTCTCTCCAATCTGCCGTCGATGAGATTATCCACATCGCTACCGGATATAACATGAATAATTGAGCCGACATCATTGGCAGGTTGTGATACCGGAGGCCAAATCAATCATCCGGGCATGACGGCCTCCGTTCAAATTTGGTTGCCAGTTATTAGGTTTTTTCTCTTTTTGATAATCATTTTCATAAGAAGACATCCACAAGAGAGGTCTAATTAGGTAATTAACTAAGTTCACACAGCGCGTACTAAAAGCGTACTAAGAAGTCCTATATCGTTCTTCCACGGTTACTTCCCACGTATCAAAGATACGCACTGTCCTCCGCTTTTTTTCTTTTTTTCTGTTTTGTTAAACGTTTACACGAAACAACGCAATGTGTAATTCAAAAGAGTTCCCACCCCACATCCCCGTTTTCCGAAGAAAATTCTTAATGTTAAGAAAGTACTCCGCCACGCGCACTACTTTCTCATACATCCGTCGCATTAAATGCCATCGCGATTAACTGGCGAATCCGTCTTATATTTATAATCCCTACTTTTATAATATTATATACACATGTTTTTGGCACGAAAGTTGTGAATTGTCTTTTACATTTTTTCTTTTTCCTTTTTTGCCTCCGCAAATCGCACGATGCCAGCGAAGATCCAACGTGAATGTACGTCCATGCATCCGAGAGCAGGTAATAGGTTTGTTTGTCTTGTTTGTTCGTCGGCGAATCGCTTGGTGATCAATTAGCACTCGATAAATTTGTGTGTCGATGCACTAAGAATCAAAACCTTGGAAGCTCGAGAAACAATACTGCCTCCGATTCGCGTGGGCCTGTCCTCCGTCGTCGCCCGTTACGCGTGCCAACGATCTTTAAGTACGTCAGCGTGTTTAACATGTTACAAGCCTATCTCTCCTTTTCTTCTCTCTCTCTCTCTCTCGCTCTCTTTTGGCATAATTCATACATATACATCTCTTTGCGTCCACCCATCGCCCTTCGTGTTAGTACAGGTTTAGCAATGAATTGGTAGTAGATAGTCTTAAGTCTTATTCGGTACATCTGTGAAATTGACCACAGTCAACTTGTATGATTTAAGACTATCGATTTTTTAAAACTAGTCAATTTAATTTTTTTTTCCTTCCTATTGATCGAGTCGAACGACTCGCTGTACAATTGATAATTTATTATGGATATGAAAAATCGTAGTCATTTATTTAAATTAAGACTTTAAGACTATCAACTACCGACTACTCATTGTAGATCTGGTGTTAAAGCTTTGTGTTCACAATGGTGAAATCATTCCGAGACCTCGGATAGAAAAAAATTTAACAAATCATACATTTAAACAATTCGGTCAGACCATATGATGATCCAGTTTGACCAATACAACTGATCAATTTTTCTCTGTCCAAGATCTCAGATTGATTTCCAATATCTGAAACACAAGACTTTACAATGGAATGTGTATCGCCGGTGGCACAGCCGAATTACAAGAACCTATCAGAACCAGTAGTGAATACATTGCCAATCCATTTCTCTGATATTGTATATGTATATGCGTATGTATGTATATGTGTGTTTTACGTATCGCAATTTTTAATCGCTACCTTCTTATTTCTTCTCTCGCTGCGGAGACGGATCGACAAAGTGCTTAGCCCGCAATGCGGTCCTATCGTTAGGAAAGTTACATAATTCTTTTTTTCGCATTCTTTTTAACCTAACTAGAAATAATTGGTCAATCAATATGATCAATCGATCGACTAATTATTTCTGGCTGAAAACTGTATCCTAGAAAAAACTGACTGCCACTGGTTCTCAGCGAATTCCAGACTGCCCAGCAGTCAGACATACATAACAATTATCACAACTTAATATCGTAATACTAATACAATATTATGTAAATATATTAATATTTAATCATAAAAATTCTCTCTCTCTCTCTCTCTCTCTCTCTCTCTCT
>NW_017276028.1:450356-482013 GCF_001594065.2 Cyphomyrmex costatus
CTCTCTCTCTCTCTCTCTCTATTTATATATATAATAATATATTATATTATATTAACAAGACGTCGGTAAAATTCCATATGAAACGTAATATACAGGGTGTCCCATTTTAAATGATCCAGTCAAATATCTCGAAAACATAACCCAGTAGACAAAAATATTTCAGACAAAAGTTGTTTGACTCGAAGGGGGACATAAGATGGTGCCATCTATTTGACCTTGGATAGTCCTCTGAAGATCACGTGAAGGTCACCTTTAATTTTTTAAATGGAACTCCTTATTTCTCATGACATTCTTACAGCTCATCTCGAAAGCTTTCCAAAACACTATAATTAAGTTACTTTTCGTTAAGTACTAGTTAAGTTATAACAGTGAAAAGAATAAATATCATCTAAACTTTAGGGAATATTAATATTTCTAAAAATTGATGTTATTTATTTCTTTATGAATTATAGGATAAGAAATAGGATTCCTAATAAAGTAAATGGTTGTATGTGCTATATGATTATCACTATGTAATTGCTTTACACAATTTAATGTTTTATTAATAAATTTTTATACGTTAAATTCATAAATATAAAAGTTATTATTTGTAAATGTAATAATTATTTAACAAAAAAAGTTTTGCTAAATAATAAAAAATTCTTGCTTTAATCGACTGGATCAGCCCCGATCTTGCTTGATAACTTAACTAGTACTTAACGAAAAGTAACTTAATTATAGTGTTTTGGAAAGCTCTCGAGATAAGCTGTAAGAATGTACAATGAGAAATAAAGAGTTTCATTTAAAAAATTAAAGGTGACCTTCCCGTGATCTTTAAAGGACTATCCAAGGTCAAATAGATGGGCACCATCTTATGTCCCCCATCGAGTCAAACAACTTTTGTCTGAAACATTTTAGTCTACTGGGTTTAGTTTTCGAGATATTTGACTGGATCATTTAAAATGGGACACCCTGCGGTATACCACCTCGATCAAAAAGTTCCCGGAATTCATCAGAAAATTCAAAATACAAAAGTGATATTGTCCCCATTGACTGCAACGCACTTATGCCAGCGCTTGATTCAGCTCTCGAAACATTTCTGGAACTCTATTGTCGATATAGCCATCAGAGCCGTCTTCGATTTTTCCATTACCTCCTTTCGGCTGTTAAAACGCGTTCCCCGTTTTTTGACTCGATCGAACAGAACAAAATCGCAAGGAGCCATATCGGGTGAATTCGATGGCTGCTGGATGGTATTCGTTTCGTTCTTGGTAAAAAATTCACGGATAATGATGGCTTCACTCAAATTCAACTCCATTTTTAAAACTGTAAAAAATCGAAAACACGTGCAGAGGTAGATGTACTCAAGACGGCGTAACTTTTTCAAATGTCAAACTATGGCGATAAAATTTGGTGGAAATGTTAATGATAGATATGTGGCAACCAAAAAAACAGAACTCAAATCAGCTGACTCAGAGCATCACCTGGTGGTAATTCCGGGAATTTTTTGATCAAGGTGATCTATATATATATTTTACGAATTACGATCCCTTTCCTTCCTCCTGAATTACCCAGTTTGGAACGTAAATGAAAATTATTGTTGTCATAAGCATGCGTAAACGTATTAATTTTTTTCGATTCTGGTTAAGTGTGTATACGTGTATGTGTGATAAGGTGTTATTTTGTGTTAAAATCTATTATAATTTTACTAAAAAAATATTGATCGGTAAACACTACATATGGTGCTAGAATTATTAACATTTAAAAATGAGATCTAGTTTCATTTTCTATTAATGTAAGAACAAACATTAAGAATCACTGAGTTAATAATGGATTTTTTTATGCTGTATGTGTGTCCGTGTCTGAAAACCTTATCTATCCGTCCCCTGTTGCTTCCACAAGTGTCTTTCTTCTCACGTTGTAAGTACTTATGTTCGTACAGCGCGAACGCCGTCAGACGATATCAAGGCCGATTTTATTTTATTACGTGCACTAATCAATCAAGTCCTTTACATGGCTACGTGCCCTGCATTCCGCACCGTACCGTGTTCAATCACTTTCACATAACGTTTGTTCACTCAAAAGATATCTTCATCCGGATCACTTGACGGTGCGGCCTGTAGCGCCAACTGCATACTAGATTCCGTGTTGCGCCGTTTCATTTTGCCTTTTGTCTTCTTCAGCATCGTAGCCTAAGTAGGAACAGGATCAGGGAGCGCACAAAGGAGCAATCGATAAAAATGTCAGTCAATACTGCTGACAAAATAGAAGTATATAAGTAGAAGTAGAAATAGAAAAATTGGAAATTACGAACTTATATAGTCAACTTACACATATAGAAAAAAAGGGAGAGAAGAAACGTTTTGTAAAGCTAACACTACTATCCGATATAATGCGTCTAATTCACACATTACAAGCTCGAGCTAGCTGCATTGGATCGAGGCATCGAGAAGGTATCACGGAAGTTGATCGGTTTTACATGCATCAACGGAGGGATTGGAGGATCTTTCGTTTTTTCCTTTTTTTTCATATAAGTGGAATCATTTTAGACAGCGCGTTTGTCACACCGAGATTCCTCTGTCGCGTGTGCATTCTGCTTGCGCGCGTCGAGGAGTCTAGGCTGTGATGTCGCGCATCTTACGAGATATGATTAAACGATCGAGCGGTTGTAAGTTGTGGTATAGTTGGATTACTCGTCCGTGCTCTTGCCCCCCTCCCCATTAGCAGGTAGAATCGACGGTTCGGTATTGCGACGCTTGATCTTACTTTTCTTCAACATGGTAGCCTGAAGTGAACAAAGGAACAAGGAAATATTAGTCGAGTGCAATTAGGGGAGGAAAGCATGCGCTGATAGGTATCAGCAATCAGGTTATGCTTTTACGGTGAATACGTAGAGTATTGTAATATGAAACAAAAGGTGCTACAAACTAGTACATAAGGATGCGTTTATTAAAAAGTTTTACGTGCTATAAAAATATATATACGCCCCATTATTCTACTTAAACTCGAACAGTAAAGGGATGCTCTCGTTCATTACGTTTCAAGGATATATACAGAGATATACTAAATGTACTACCGTATTAATATCGATGAATCATATTATCGTATCAATAAGTGATTTTACATTACGCGATTCTGTCCATTATTTTTGTGGAATTATGGGGGAATTTTGGAAAGAAAGTCAAAGTATTACCTTGAGCGCTGATTTCAAAACCACGATGTCTCCAGGACTCTGAACCCATGGTTCACCATCTACTTGTACTGGTATGTCTGAGTTTAAGTGAATTTTTATGTGTCCGCCCTGTTCACCAAAATATAATGATGAATAAATTGATATATGTTATAATAAGAAAGTGTTATGAAGGGAGCTCTTTAAAAATATCGTGCACGACTTTTGATGGACTTCGGGCGAATCAATACACATCCATTTACATGCGTACACTTCTTCTTAATTAATTAATTAATGGCTCCCGCCTTCAAATAATGAAATAGGAGGTCGATACGGCCAGGTCATCAGGGTGCTCAGTCAAAGCCGGCAACGCTTTTCCAAAAAATATGATGCAATCGCGAAAATGGCGTAACGCGAACGGACACCGGGCGCCTGCGTCTACGACGTCGTCACGCCGCAATGACGCGCGTCAGAACGAACGAACGAGTAGAGCCAGTTCGCGGAATCGCATCCAAAAGAAGAAATGCAAAGTCAAAGTCGGCAACACTTTCAAAGATATACATAGTAACGAGCACCCGATCCGAAACGCGTCCGTTACGGTCGAGTGCATGCAGTTCTTCAGAACTGTACATGCATACACGCATACATTCGGAGATTCACTCCTAGTCCTTGAAGGGATATAAAAACTAGTCGCGCTATCAAAGACAAATAGGTACCCGACACCCCAATAACAGCGCGCCTATTCATGCGTAAGCGCCGTTGCCGCTTGGTCGCGACTGTCGTTGCTACGCCGCGCGCCGCCGCGGCTTCGTAATTATTACGTTTCGGAAAATTCTATCAATCAGGACCCGGATGGTAGGGCGCGGGCTGATCATGATCGTGGTCGAATATTCATTCGAACGACGATCGTGCGACGGTACGCTTCATATCTGAGCTGAGCCGCAGTTTTTGATCGAGTGGATTTCCGAGCGATTGTGTTAACAGTGATTCAGGGCATCAGCCCCTAGGCGAGATCACGATCTGTTCCGACTCAGGACTTGTCAAAAGCGATTCAAGGCGTTACAACGCCTCTAAGCGTCATCGCGAATCATATCGCGACCGAACGTTGAGTGCAAAGTATATTTGATAGTTTGTAAGCTGTACATAATGTTACATATGTAGTGTCATATCATCGTCGTGTAAATAACTGTACATAAATGATATAAATATAAAGACAGTGTGGACGTTAACGTTGTCCAGCTGAGACAAGACAGAAAGAATAGTATTGTGTGGGAGGGGGGTATGTGCGCGCGTGCGTGCGCTATTAATTTTAATTTACCTGCGCTATCCTCATAGCCGTACGTAAACCCGACTGTATTTGTCCAAGATGCATAACGCCTGTGACTCCAACAACTTCCAGCATGCCATCCCAATGATTTGGTGTATAAAATTGATCTTCTTTGGTATCTGGTCCCCAAGGATTAGCACCAGAACCCCAACTAGACGAGAAATAAAAGTATCATTTAAAACTTTCTTCTTTTCTTCAATAGATTCCATAATAATTACCTTAAAATGTTCAAAATTATTATTCCTTCCACTTGTGGTAACTCAACTAATCTACCGTCTACTTCTAATCGAATTTCTTTATGTAAATCTTTGCATGGTTTACGTCCGACCATTTTGCGCAAACCCATCCTTACGTACACGCCTTTATTTCGTAATCTGCTTTTGAATTTATTAGGATTCTCTTCTCTCGCGTTATGAAAGTCCAAACATAAATCTGCGTCGACGCCAATGCCAAAATAATTATTCATTACGTATATTTGTGTATTGTCTTCGCTAGTTGCACCAGCACCAGTAATATGCAAATGGCGTGTCGCTACTTGCTGAGAAGCTGTAAAATTGTCATCCATTAAAATTCTTCTATTTAAATTATAAAATTAGTTTAAAATAATGTTAAGAAACTTATCTCTTACTTGCTGCATTACAAACTACTTGAGGTTGTTCCTTTTCTTCTGGATGAAAAACTACAGTCCATCGGTCTAATATTATTTCTTCCGCGTCGATAACGTCTCGCAATAAGTTTAGTGGATCTTCGTCACCCGTGTAGCCTGAACCCCAACATAGTACGCGAGCAAGATCGTTTCCCGTTCCCAGAGGTACAATAGCGCAAGCAGGAGAAGAACACTGGCTATCCTGACCCACATTATCTAAACATTGTAATACCCAACCTATTGTTCCATCACCACCACAAACTAATATCTTGTAGTCTTTTATGTGTCGAAAAACGTAAAGTCTGCAACACAAAGAAAGCACTTATTTATAACTTGCATAAAATTATACAATATTGCATGTACTTTAGAATATAAATATAATTTCTACTATTTATAGCGCCATGATATATGTACTTACCCGGGGAGAGGTCCACCATTATCAAGATCGAACACTTGATAAGGATTTAATAGTTTACGAAAACTAGAAATTAGTTGGAGTCCTTGACAGCCACCTGATTTTACATTTACAAACACGAGCAGCGGTTGAACGCCCGTTGGTACCATACTTGGTTCGATACTTGGTAAAATCATTACTAGAAAAAGAAGAAAAGATGAAAAAATATTTCAGTACATATCTTATCAAAACTAAAAACTAAGTTAATAAAAAAATTAAATATACATGTAATTGTATCATACTCTAAAAAAATTTCTATTTTAATATTATTCAAAATCTTCTCACAATTCAAACATATAAAAATATATATTATAAGAATACCTAAAAGAAGTTTGTCTTCGCATCTCGTCTCGCGTAAGGTATATAATGCTCTAACCGCTGTATCCAAATCTTCGTATATGATAACCATCGAACCATATTCATAATAGATTGGGCCGATTGATGAAAACCTATTTTCTAAAAATTCCATAAAATTATATATGTTTAGATAATAGATAGAAAATCTTTTTGTAATAATATAATTAGATATATATTTTTCCCGTTGAATCACCAACCTTTTCCTAAAAATTCTGTCAACATGTTTTCATAACTTCTTTCAGATAGATTTTGCGGTAAGTTACCCACGAATAAAGCCAAATTAGGTCCATGGGGATCTTGCTTTAGTTGTAGGTAGAATCGCATTAATTCCATTTGTCTAATAGATTCTTTTCCCAGTTTTTTAACAATATCCCAGGGTCTTTCGTCCCAGGACAAAACTCTTTCCGTTACTAATAAAAATAAAACTTTTATATTTTTCATGCAACACAAAAAATGAGATTAAAAGAATATTTGACTGAATTATAAGCTATCAAGCTGGACAAAAATTCGAAACGTACCACCTTGGTCTAAAAGAATTTCACTGCACCTAAAGTCATCAGAATTAAAATTTTGTAAACCAAACTTTTCCAGTGCCTCGTTTATTAAGTCTGCGACGGTTGTAGCTTCCGTGACAGGTACTGTACAGAATGACTCTGATACCTGCAATTTGCCGGGATAAACCCGTACCTCCCCACTGTCAGTATCTCTGAAATTATTGTAATTACATACTTTAATTTTTTGCGCATCTAAATTCTTTACTATATTAATACAAATATTATACAATTTCTAGTATACTATCTGTCTTTTTTTCTAATATTAAAAATAACATAGAAATAAAATACTCCAGATATTTTTTTTGCCTTAGATAAATATAAACTTACTTAAATCGCAAGAACACAGCCGGACGTTTGCCTTCTTTGCGATTTAAATTTAAAACAGGCGTTGGATCACATAACTCAGTTTCCTCCATGGCATACACGTCAGTTAAGTAAAAGTTACCTAAATTTTTCCGAAAAAATTCATTGGTTTAATAAGTTTAATTAATAAATAAATCGAACAAGACTCATTTATTATAAAGTAATCTCTATATATATCACTATATATATATATATATATGTGTGTGTATGCACGTACTAGGATGTTTCGTGATGTGAAATGCGCGCAGTGCCAATGTAAGAACCTGCTCTGTTGTAGCCTGTCTGGGTACCGAAATTACTCGAAATATTCTTCGTCTCAAAGAATTGTTGCCATCGCACACCTTCATCATTTCTATGTAAAAATATCAGATTCACGGATTAGAAAAATGAAAATCTCGAAATTATTAATCGGAAGCTGTATGGAAATACCTTCGTCACCTCTGTCTTTATCTTCTTTTTCTTTAGGAGCACGCGGATCACGGCCATGCGCTGTTCCCTGTGCTGGTTCTCCATTATCACGATACCTCGAGTCGGTACCAAATTCTTCTGATATGCTCCGCGCTGTTAACACAAAGAAAGATCACACTTCGAATATTAAAATATCATTAATATAGTATACAAGAATACCTAAATGAGTAATAGAATGGAGATAATAGAATTATTAACATAAACTATAATAATATCTAAATGAAACGTAAAATCTATACATGTATAATACATCTTTTTTCCGCTGAGTACATCCAAATTGAGAAAATATTTCACTTTTTACTCAGATAACATTAATGGTGTTTCTTTTAGCGTTATAACATTTTATATTATAAATAACACAATTTAATGCAATCTTAAAAATATTATCTTGCAAGAGCAACACTTTCACCATTAAATTATCATACAATTTATTTATAATTTATTAATATTTCGATAACTATGGAAATTAAGTCACTCATACATAAATCACTAGTTTGTATATTAGATAATATATATTATATAAATATTTGAGAAAAAGATTTGCATAAAACAGATGTTTTAAGGGAAGTAATGAACAAATTTAGGAAAAAATTTATAAACACAAAGAGCATGGCAACTCTATTTATCATTCAAGAATAAATTACATCTCTTACCATCGATTATTTACGATGGATTTGTAGAACACAGACACGATAGGAAGAATTAGTCAGTAGTATTCTTGAACTTCATTTCACTGCATAGTAGAGTGATAAGCGTCATGGAATCTCATAGCATCCAGTGGGCTGAATGACAGTGCATGCACTGAAGCGAGACATACATACATGCTAAAACGTAAACAGTAACAAAATAACATCTATAAAAAAAGGTTGGTGCACTATGATATTTATGTAAAATGCATGTCGTGTGACATTTTATTATAGATATGCAATTTAAACGAATTTATGCTGACAAATATATCATTGTTTTCTTGCTTCCTCAATTAATCTCATGTAGATATTTATTTTACTGTCAATTATTCATATTTGTTTGAGAAAAAAAAATTTATGAGAGATGATTCATGTTATTTTGTAAATAAGAAATCGCCTAAAAATTAGGCTCAATAATATTGAAATATAAATATGTTCAATGAAATACTTTTAATGAAATATACTTTTTCCACGTATAATTTAAGTAAGCACAGAGTAAATATCATTAAAGATTTATGTATTAGATTTGCCTTATTGCGCTTATATATATGTAAAATATGTGTGTACAATATACATGTTAATGTGGCAGTAAAATGTTATTTGATAAGTATGAGAAAAGCAAGCTAAATTTTTCATTGCTGTTAAGCAAAATAAAAAAAAAGACCATATAAATAAATATGAGTATAATGTCTTTTAATATAGCACTTTCTCAATCCTAAACGCAAATGTTGAAGAAGTAGTCACATGTAGAGATAATAACAATAACGATCACTACAGCGTATTTCAAGTTATTCTCAGTCTTGTACAATAAGTACATCTTGGAATTGAGTACATTCACACAGATGAATGTCTGACGATGATAATATTCTAGATACCTCGAACATAAGGAGGGGAAGCATGACAATTTCCATGGCAGCTACGTGGTAAAACTAGCGAAAGGCGCCTCAAAGCTTCGGCTAGGTGGCCTGCAGCCCCATTTTGTTCACTCTCAGCGAAATCGAACTGCTCGAGGTTATCTTCACATAGAAGCAAAGATAGACCGAATATTTTAACGGTTACCATAATTTCAAATCTATTAATTTTATCTCTGTTTAGGTATTCCGTAATTATATTACTTATGTTTATTCCTTTTCTTTCTCTTTTTTTTTCTTTGCTTAATTATATACAAAACCGTGTTTTTGTTTTTAATAGTGACAATACACAAACTTTTATTATATAATTTTGTAAACGCCGCATCTAATTATTATCTAATTATAAAGCTCTATAAAATAGATGCTGTATCTATTAATATATATTATGCCTATCAAAAGCACATTGAGAGTAGCAATTAATAAGAGCAATCAGCCACAAAAGCCATAGTTTACAAATATATTGTGAACAAAATATCTAATTAAAAAGTATAACAGACGTAGCTTTAACATTGCTTAAGTTTGATCATAAATTATAAAAATGTTTTATTTATAGAGCTTAATTTTCACAAAGCGCGTACATTATAATCCTAAACTCCGCACAATAATAAAAAAAAATTAGAAATCTTCACCTACTATCACAACTAACGATATGAGTCTCATGACGAATTCTCACTATATTTAATGATATAAATGATTGAATCATGAGTATTATGATGATTAGACAGTCACACTTTCTATAATTCAAAAGTTTTCTAATTCCTGCATTTAGCACACATTTTGTTATATACAATAAAAATTGTTACAAACGCAGAAGTATCTACTTGAAATATATTGTTGGATGTTATTAACTTAATTCACTGTCACTTTTTATATTCCATTAACATATCAGTATTTATAATTTTTTTTAAAAAATCGTATTTTTAGAAATGTAGGTATGGAAAGCTGAGAGTGTAAGAAATTGCAAGAAGTAGCAAATATAAATACATACATACTGATACGAAATATTAAAACTATCAAACGATCACAAATATTTGACTGTTGATAATATTCGGTATAAACATAGTTTTTCAGTTCATGATATAAACAATGAAAGTTTGAGGCAATAATATCTTTTAAAATATAGGTAGAGGGTCTTTCTCGTTTCATATCGAAGAAAGTCAACGTTGCATGCTCTGAAAAGAAGGAACATGTATTTGTTTACAAACCGATGGTTTTATACACGCGTGAGTGAGTACTAAAATAATATCATGCAAAAAGTTTATATTCTAAAAATTAGTTATATTTTTTACAAATACTTCTCTACTAATGTATAAGGAAAATATTTCGTATATTATACATTCTTTTTTCAAACTTTACATAGTACAGTGTACAATATCTTCTACCAATCAGTGCATATTTGCATACGTATACATGTGCTATGCAATAGTAAAAATAGAAAATCTCATACATATATGAGAAACACAGTGTATGAAAATAATCAATTGTGTCAATAGGTAATACGGAAATGCTGAATGATGGATTGAAAAAACTTTATAAAGCGCTAATCCACTGTGTGATGAAATTTATAGTGCGCACACCTGGGAAACGCGAATAATTTATACAATGTCCAATTATATAAACGGAGTAGCAAGAGCAAAACTCTCAACGTTTTTGCCATTATTTGTTATCTGAGTTTAAATATCAATATCACTTATTTAAGAAAGACACGTAAATCTCGTAATCCAAAAGTGTGATGTATAATATTTACCGCAATATACACACAAAACTGTAATTATCTGTATACATGTATATGTACAGATAACTACATGCATTAATAATTATCAATTATTTGTTTTATTGCCGGCATTTGTTTTATTGATTACAACTGAATTTATAGCGTTGACGTCTCTAGATAATTATACATTCTTCAATCTTATTGTATAATTTTATTATTTAATAATCTGTATCTTAGATGCTTAAACTCTTTTTCCTTCGTTATAAGAGACTTGTTTTAATGTCCAAATTATATTTCCAGTGAGATTGATTAATAAAATATGTTAAAGTGCTTTGCGACACGTGAAGAAGCGCAATTCCTCATTCTATTATTCTAATTACCTGTTAACACACACATAGTAATTACACGGCAGACACTTACGGCAAGAATACTCACGCGCCAGCACTTCTTTACGACGCACTTCTACTCCAATGATAGCTTCCATGGGAACTTCGGTACGCGGAATACTAACTGCATGTGGCGGCAGGTAAATTGGTTCCAAGTTACCAAAGGTGCATTCTTGGGGAATATTCTTGTAACAATACGCGTGCGACTGAGAGACGAAATCAAATTTGTCATTAAATATCATTTTAACGGTGGGCTAGGGGGAGGAGAAACTTTGATCATGCTAACGATATATATATGCTTTCTTTTTCTATTCGTAAGAGCCATTACGTATTACATTTGACTTGAAATAAATAAGTATAGCGATGCAATATAATATTTAATTCTAATTCTAATTCCTGACGGAACAAAATTAATGAATCGCAAAAAACCAAGGTAAAGGCAATCTAAAATATATATATATATTAATGAATCTTTCTTTTACCGTCATGCCGCACCACTCGCAACGAACTCCGGCAAGGCACTCGGCAGTAAAACAACTCTTCTTGCATACGGCACATTTCGAACTGCTCGGAAGATTGCCTTCCCGCCAATGATGAGTGTGTTTCACTGCTGACAAATCTTTCCCAGGTAGGTATGTGGCATTCTCCTTGCAGTCTGCCACCGCGAAGTCTTGGCATTCTACGTGCACGAAGTACTCGCATACTGGAAGTAACATATACAACGCGATTACCTTTTCGCAAAAATCCAAATACATTAGTGTCTATTAAAGCCTCGAATCTCTCATATTTAAATAACAGAAACTTCGCAGCTTACTTTCACAGTGTATGGATAGATTATCATCCAATCGTTTTCGACAGACATTGCAGAATTTTCTTTTGCAATGTACTTGTTCAGACCAACAATGTGCAACCGGGTTCTGAAACACGGCCAATAAAGAAACGCTGTTAATTTTATATATGTATATATTAACCCATCAAGCCCTAGAAGACTTCTATGCATTTTTATGTTTTAAATTCTTAACTTGGATTCTAATCAAAATGTTTTAACTGCAATTAATATTTATAGATAAAAATTACTTTTTCTAAAAATCTAATTGATGATAGAATGAGATATATGAAGAAGAAAGGTATATGAAGAAGAAAGAATAAATATTGAAAATGGAAGTGAAAGAAGTAAAGAATCCTTGTCTTGCTATACCAACAAATATTCAATTAATAAAAGTAATAAGTAATTTCACTTATCTTGAGTCAAATAAATCCTTATGATTATAATACATCACTCAAATAATAATTATATTTAGTCTTCTTAAAATAAATTAAGATTTCGGGTGTAGCTTTGACACATAAACGCAACGAACGAACTTCCTAACGTTCCGTCAAGTCTTTTCTTGAATCTCTTAGTCTCTTTTACTATCTTTCATCTAAAATTTATACTTATTTTATTGTAACGTTTAGTTATTTTACGATATCCCTGGGAAGACTGCTTTCCTATATTCTAAGTATAGGCGTTATATTTATACATAGGCGTTTAATCCTTGCAACGTGGAGACGTATCCGTTGTCTTACCTTAATCAGGCTTGCCGCGATGCTGGAGCAGGGAGAGACGACGGCCTTGAGACAGCGGTCGTGCACCACGAAGTTGCAAACTGCAATGAGAGGAGGAAAAAAGTAGAGAATTTTAGAAACGAGTGAAATTAATTGCGTTAAATCGAAAAGCGTCAACTAAGCAGTGTACACTTTAGCATAAATCAATACGAGCCGCTCATGTCGTAATTTATAACAAGATCTTCTGACCTTTTGCAGTATAAGTAAAAAACATCGAGAATCATACACGGCTGGCGTTATTTAATGCTTTTACCGTTAAGGGGAACCTCGAGGGGATCCTAAAATTGTTTGTTTTACCGATTATTTTTCAAATAAGTATATTTTTCGAACTGCCTTCATAGAGATTTAAAAATCCATCTTTTTATACAATTAAAATATAAGCGATGTTGTGGTCTAAACTAATGACTTTTGACTTTATGTAAAAAAGGTTGGAAAATTACAGTTTTTTTATCGACTTTTAATATGTCGACTCGCAATAATATTTACTTTATATACAAGTTTTATACTTTGTACATATAAAATAATAATTTTGGTTTGGACTAGGTTTAGATAAATTACATAAACAAACAATATTGTTCTTACACAATTAGACTTCGATACCTAATATAAAAGATTAGTTAGAAAATGTGTACGTAAGTGTGCGTGCAACACTAATGTAGTGTAGTGTGTAGCGATACGTCAATGACCCGTAGATTGTGTGTAAGTCCTACTGAATCAGTAATACAGACGGCTTTAGGATCTCTTTAACCAGACGGCAAATATACAATCGGTCCAACGAACTTTCACAGAAACCAAAAAGAAAATAAATGCATGCACATATTTATTTTCTTTTTCTAAACGAGTACACACATGCTCGTTCAGAAAAGAAATCATCAATTTTATTAATCCCTGGGGCGTTCTTTTTGTCTGAATATGTTCTAGGAAAAAAAATTACACGCGCTTTTTTTCACTTCTAAAATAATACTCGACATAATATTCTAGTAAAGCCGCGCGATACTATGCAAACCCTATGAAATTCAAGTTATCGATATCGAGAAGAGGGTGAAATAATTCAAACTCAAGTTGCATACGGAAAGTAAAGAATTTTGTGCTCGGTAATTTCTCAAGAATTGATATTCAGGATCGGCGGAGTGACGATTAGAGACAGTGTCTCATCCGCGTACCCCACCGTCCATCGATATACAAGGTGACGGGTGTCGTACGCGGTCCTCCCCTCGTGGGAGCGGTAATGATCACGTTCTATCGCGCTCTTGCGACGCTAATCAGGCAAGATGTGGGAAATTTGTCGCATCGACGCGCAGGTGCGGCCCGAAATAGTACTATGCATCCGCTTCGTTAAGAAGGCGCCATCAGCCGCCATCGACGATCGACCATCGTTCCACGAATGCCGAGTTAACTTTAACTCACCGAGTGGGCAGCTCGAATCGAAAAGAACAGGTACTCGCCATAGAAAAAGAGGATCCATCCCTTTACTTATATGCCTTTCACTCGAACGAGCTGTTCGAGCAAATTGTTAAGGTATCACGCGTTTCGGGAATTCGAGGAGCGCCGAGCATTCGTTTAACGAACGTTCCAGGCATTTGCAACGCTTGAGATCTACGTCGAACATTTGCACCGTTTAAGATCTCTGTTCCAAGCATTTTTTTTTTTTTTTTTGCAACATTTAAGATGTGTTCCGCAGACATTTGTAATGATTGAAGTCTGCTTCAGATATTTATAACGTTTAAAGTTTGTTTCAACTACTTTCAATCTTTAAGTCTATTTTAAGCATTCTCGCTATACGTTTAAGATCCGTTCTAGGCAACATCCGAGATCTTTTTTCAAAATTTCGATATTTCTTGACGCACTTACGGTTACACATGTGACCGATCGGTTCCACTATGCGTGCAATTATATACAAATCTATCCTAATAGACCTTTAATATGTACTACATGTTCAGCTATAAATTTTGCCATGTTTATGTCATTATTCATCGGCCAACGCAAGCCCGCCATTCGACTGTTCGAATGCATAAACATGAGTGACAAAGCTGCATGGAAAGACCAATTCTGTTGAAGTATCTAAAAATTTAGATAGACACAAATTAAAAAAATAATTATTTTAAGGAGTATAAAGCCACTCTAGAATTTTCAAAAATCGTTTTTTTTCCGCTTAAATGATGCTTTAAGATCTTAGAAATAAGGTGCAAAAGGTCTTATAGCGAAGAAAAATTTCCAAGAGTTATTTTTGGAAGTTTAAAGCGTCGTACTTTTCGGTAAAATTTGTAGCTTTTGCGAAGGGGTCCTTCTGAGAATAATAAAGAAATTAGTTACGTGCGACTCGATCATCTCTAAAATCGGCCCAGAAGGGTCAGGAGGAAAAGAACATTAACGAGAAAGACTTATTGTATGATGCAGGCATTGCAGATTAAAGGTAAACATTTCTATCTATCGCTGATTATTACATAAAACTTCAAACGCGTTTTTCTCAAAACCACATTTTATAAACTGGCCAAAAACATAACTCCCACAAATTTTGACCGATTTACTTGAAATTTCAACTGTGGCTTCAAAATTGCATTCTCTGGAGAAAGATGTACGGATTTTTTTTTGTTGCACACTTTTTTTATATAAACAATTTTTCACCTATTTTTTACCCCTTAAATTTAACATTTACTCAAATTCGTACCATTTTTTCAAAAAACGGTATATTGCAATTTCCGTACGTCTTTTTCTAGCTTTTGCAGTGTAGATTTAAAAAAATTTTGGTTCTAGGCTAAAAATTACCGGAGTTATCGTTCCAGCCGCGGAGCATTGTTCATGAGAAAACGTTATCATTGCAGAGCTGTAGCGCCGCCATTTTGTAATAAAATCACTATAAAAAACTTTTATACACACTTCAATGTATGTGCAACAAAGACCTAAAATATATTTTTTGTATTTCTTTCATTATATTCCCGAAAAAAATTCATAGTTAGGCTGATTTTTCATGCTCTAGAGTCAGTAGCGCGTTAACCTATGGGCTTTAGGGGCTTGAACCCTAGGGCGCCGAAGTGCCAGAGGCGCCTGGGGGCGCCGCAATTTAAAAAAAGAAAAAATTAAGTTATTTAAATAAGCGCATTTGTAATTTTTGCGATTTATAAAAAAAATCATTGAATAGTTGATAAATAGCGTGTTGTTATAATATACGTATGTACTTGGTGAATAAAGTTGCCGCCTTCTTAACGTGATATTATTAATAACATGATTTACACTTTACATTTGTAATACATTTGTAATCCCTGTTCTTAAATGTATCCTAGTAGTTGAATAGATAAAAATCCCGGGCTCATTAGTAAATCTATTCTGTAACTCTTAACGCAAGCTTCGTTATCATTACAATTCCGTAAAATTTTTATTACTATGATGAAAAAGCTGCGGAATGGCGTTATAACGATAACGAAACTTGTTAAGAGTAACAGTCCTGCAGCACTATTTTATAAGAACGATGTGGCAATGACGTAGCAATAATAAAGGGTTGAGATAATTGATTTTAAAAAAGAAGTCGTTACCATTAACACGTTACTTTTGAAAAGTGATTTTTGTAACGCCGATACTACGGTTCTGTCATTTCTGTCATGGAAAATTACGATGTTATGGTTATCAGAAAATCATGGAAGTAGTGCCTTATGAGGGGGGGCGCTTAGAGATCACAAGTCCCTGGGTGCAAATTTTGTTAACGCGGCTGTAGAAGAGTAGCTTTACCCTTTAACGGACCGACGAAATTATTTTCAAATCTGTATCTGTGTCTAAATTTAAACTGACATAAACAATGAGCAATGCTGCGAAAAGTTTTGACATTTAAGTTTGAACGTCTTATACAATTATTTTGATAATTCAACAAAATTATTTTCAGATCTATATTTAACTAAAATTTTAGAGAACCGTTGTTTCCATGTTTTCAGAGAAAAGAAAGGAAATTGATGTTACTATATATGATTTATAGAAAGAATCTTCTGAGACTCTTTAGAAGATTGCTATGTACAAGTTTCCAAATCTGGAATCTGTTTATTTCTTTAGCTGTATTTTTAGATACTCTTTCCCTTTCTCCTTACGGAACAAACACGCTTTTCCATACACCGTGTGTTTACAAACGTGAAGAACATAAGGGCAAAGAAAAATCTATCTGTCGCAAGTCTCTACTGATGTCAGTCTTGTCTACATTTGATTCGAAAATCGCTAAAATATTAGATTGAAAGCAACAAAAATGCACGATTTAAATTGCGTCTCTCTGAAAAAAAGAAAGAAAAGAGAAATCCCCTTATATTCTACTAATTCTTCAGTAATCACATAATAATCTCGAGTACGGCGGGTATCGGTTTTCAATATACAGTATTAGGTGATCACTTTGGGACTCTCTACGTGCTTTTATTACTCGATTAGCTTTCGGAGCAGGTGGTCGTCCTATTTTTAACGATCCCGATCGATCAGTAGCAACACGATAAGTTAACCAAAATTGTCTTGACTAAAATTATCCTGCTTTTGAAGAATCAGCTTTCGATGCTGCGAAAAATGTCGTCGTGCCTACCCCTTTAATCTGGACATTTTCCTGCCAATTCGGTGATCGGGTTTCGGATCTGTATCTTTATATAACAATCTTATCTATATAGAGTATAATTATAATATTAAATATATCCTTACGCGAGCGACACTCTGCGTTTTCTTTTACGCAATTCTTCAATTTATACAGAAAAAAAAACAACAGAAAATCTAGATGTAGCAAATGCACGTAGCGTGTTATTATAATTAATATATATCGCGATACGTTTCTTCTATACTGTGCAAGATTTTGCCGCGGAATAAACATATGCGATATAAAACAACGTAATGAAACTACCGTGACACTTTAGATTTTTCACGCATTCAGTATATATACATATATTATTTTAAAAAATATAAGATAAAATCAAATATAATATATTATTTTGATACGGAATATATACATATATGTATCATTAATGGACGATCCTTTTTATTAGCAGAGCACTCACCGCGCTTTGACAATCAAGTTGCGCGTTGTTAAAGAAAGATTACCTAAAAAGAGTAGAGAATAAAAAGGGATACATTGCTCTTTTGCATACAAATATAGGATACAAAAAAAGTATATAATAGGATACGCTGTTAATCTAGCTGGTAAATGCGATCATATCTATATAGGTATAGACTATCGACGAAAAACATCAAACAATTAAACTATTGGAAAGCCTTGCAAGAAAAGCCGAAAAATGATAATCGATATTAGCTATAAATAAAATTGGCTTCTTAAGCACATAAGCATTGTCTTCAAGATCGATTGATTAGAGATTGATAACAATCAGTGCATCCCAAACACATTTTCTATACATACACCTAAATTCGATCAGTTTACTCTATTCTCTTTTATCCCCTTGACAAAACATACGCGAATACAATGTTCATATGATAATTATTATATATAATAAGAATTATTTTAGGTATATAAGAAATTATTCGCGTAATTCAATATATATTTAAATATATAAATATATGACATATCTCTTTATTCTCAAATTCGAATAAATTGTGAATAATTTGTATGCTGGTTTTTATGCTTAATAAACTTTCGAGCATAATGTACCATTGCGGTCTAATTAACAGTTGTGCGAGTAAAATAAATACGTAAAATTCACATGTCGTTTCGAGCTTCGTTATTTGTGAGCCAAGCTACTATAGAAAGTATAGCAAATTGCAGAGAATGCAAGAATACGCTAAATAAAAATTATTATTATTTGCTCACCACGCTGAATAGAAAATGTACAGTAAACTCAATAATGTGCTATTCTCAGAATCATACATACTGTTACTCAGTTTAAAAAAATACCCATATTTATTTTATTTTTATAATATTTATTTCGTCAATCATATATTCTCTAATATAATTTTACTTTCCAAGTTTTTATACATTCTCACACGTATATGGTATACGTATATTGTTCTCGACATGTGTTAAAAAAGATTAATAAAAACATAATTACATGTTCCAACTCGTTAATATAAAACATAGTCTTATTTATTATTACAGAAATCAAATATAATTCATTCTCCTATTGTGGTTGCTATCCAAACGTAATCAAAGTCGAAGATTAGCTAATGCATAATCAAGATAACGAAGGAATTATTGCACGTGACATCGTACGTGATTGTTGCACTAACAATAAGATTAAAAGGTTTAGGAAGGCAAACATTACTTTTCAAATAGCATGTATTCGCATTACTTTATCATCATCATTATAGAGGATATTATTTCAAAAAGGGAGATTGTAAAAAAATGTAGAAAATTATTTCACACTCTGCATTACAATTTGTTTTTTAATCGACGTAAGAAATTATTGTGTCACGCGCTATTCTCATTTCTAATATCATATTGCATAGGCTTGTAACATTCATTGTCGTTACATAAATGATTTGTTACGCACACATACGACGTGTATTATGGTAACGGATGTGTCAACACTGTCAACTGAGACCTTTATCGTTCTGCATATGAAAACACCAGAACCTTTTTACATACAATAGTATGTGTGTATAGGTAATGTATTGCAGCCATAAATATTATCTATAAATAGTACAGATTATTTAAAACTTTTAGATTATTAAATTTCTTTTAATTTAGATTATTTAGTACTTTTTTTTGTGCAATTTTATTTTATAAAAGCAAAATATGAAAAAATTAATATTTTTATGCAATTTTAATTTATAAAAGCAAAATGTTTAAAAATAAATCTTTAAAATTGATTAATACAAAAGAATTGTTAGCATTCTAATTATTGCAATCACTAATGCGTATTAATAATTATCGATCATGTAGAATTTAATAAATTAGCATTTGCCATTAAAATATACGTATCCGTAATGCAATTGTTAATAAAAATAAATAAATCGTGCAATAATGCACGGTAAACATTTAAAAGTAAACAATAAATTCCAAGCAAAAAATAAGTATGAAAATCGAATTGTCTTAAACAAGTTTGTAAACAGTCATTAGGATTTTATATCATGGATTGGATTTAAACTGACAATGCTAAGTATAATTTGCAGACATAAAAACAACTTTATTTAAAGCAGCCGACGGTAAAGCGATCAATACATTGTGTAGCAAGGTTTAACAATGGCTTTAGAAATATAACGCTTTATCTTTACCCTTTGTGAAGTTAACATCCCATTTCCAGGATTTCGATATAATTGATAAAGAGTTCTGACTCTCAAGCAATTCTGGTGTTGCTGATACATCTCAAATAAAAATCCAATTGAATGCAAAAAATAGTAGTGTAAAAAAAAAATATTACACCGCAACTGTATACATTATACATATCAAAAGTATATATAATATACCATGCAAGATAAATAACTTTAATAAATCCTCCAATTTTCCTCCGAGTCATAAAAAGGTTCTCTTTGAAAATCTAACATTTTCTTTTGATTTTAAAACATTGAAAGAATTATTTATAACTTTTGCATCGCGCGAAAATGTGAAGTTGGGCGTCCTATGTTTTTAGATTCTTTTGTTCTTTGTACAACTAAAAACTTTTTAAACAATTAATAATGGAATGTAAATTTTCATGCGTAATATAATAAGCGCAATATCATAAAAACGTTGGAGAAACTACACGTATACACGTTTGCTTTTGGAGATTACAATAGCCCGTATAATCTCTTTCCTATATAAACAAAACAGCGACAAGTTCGGAGATCCTTTTTGTTCGAACGTATTCAAGAGTAACGGCTTAAAGTTGCCTATATCTTTACAGTGGCTTCCTAAGTGGTCTCTGCGTTATGACTTTAATGACCTATTTAACGATCGTAGGTTCCTAACAACCTTTTTTTCTCTCTTTTTCGATGTTAAAACATACATCTGGGAATTACTTCTAGATCCGCGCGTATATACGGCCACATCGAGTTCGTTCCCGACGGAAGACTGGGAAAACAATCAATCGGAATCCGCTGCGGCGAACGTATGCGTGGCACTCCGGGTATACGCGAGGGCGAGACTCTTCTGATCGAACATTCCGAGGTATATTCGAAAGAGTGCGAGTAGAGCAGAAGCACACACGGCTTGTTCCGCTCGCGTTACAACGAAGGTCCTTTACGCCTCTTTACCCGTCAGCGAGCCTCTTACGCTCGCTCCCACTTCGTGACAACCCTCTTTGCCGCCGCCGCCGCCGAGCGCCCGCGCGCCCCTTCAACCCCTTCCACATCGGCAACCTTATCCATGGTCTTTCAGCCATCCTACCCCACCCCTCGCGATCAATGCTTGTGAAAAGGTGGGCGCGCGTTCGCGCTCGCGCTCTCTGCGTACGCCGCGCCGCGCCGCGCCGTCCCTCTAATCCTATTTCCTTCTCACTCCCTCCCACTTTTTCTGCTCTCTCTCTCTCTCTCTCTCTGTTTTTCTCGACGGATCACACACTCCGTTTCTATCTCTCTCGTGCTGTTGCACCGATTCGCGCGCGGCTGGCTGGCGCTAAAACGCTCGAGACTCGACGCGAGGCACTCGGAATGCAGCCCTCTGACCCGATCGAACGACCAGAGCCAGGCGGCGTCCGATCCCGGCCTGATCGGATCGCTGCGTTCTCGATCCGAATCGAAACGATCGAGACCTGTGAACATACATCATGCGCGCGAGGACGATTCTAGGAATGTAATAGTTAACGCTATCGATCGACTCACGCACTCGAGAGCGCCCGCTTGAAACTTTAAAGACCCGCAAGCACCCTCGCGAGGATGATCCGCGTACCGCGCGTTTTACTTCCTTCCCCGACGGGGAAATCTCGTTGAAGCGCGAATATATGGAAAGCGCCAAGTCTGTGCGACGGAATTGCGCAAGTATTGTATGCGAATATAATTAAAAGATCGAGACTTTCCGCGTTTCTCTCGTTTATTTCCTCGCACAATGAAGTTGCGCGTGGAATCTCACACCGCACCGTTCTTGCTCTTACATTACGTTTTGATTTACCCTATCATGGGAACGCGGTATGTATCTAACACCGAAGGGATTCTTATCTCCCTGGCGAACGGAATGAATCGCCGCCGCTGCCTGGTTGACATCGATTCGCCATCCGAGATAGCGCGATTATCTCTTACCTTCGCAGATGTAAGAGTACCCCGGCTGTATGGGGCCCCAGACCTTGTCCGTGCAGCTATGGCAGTACGTCAGTTTAGCAAACACTTTCTTGCTGAAGCTGTGCCCATGGCTGGCTGGAGTCTCGGCCGAGGCCGACGCCATATTCCCCGTTCCACCGCGGAACCGTTCACGCCAGATTTTCACCGTGAAGCCTACGCAGGGCGCGCGCCGCGCGACGATGACAACATAATTATTACACGCCCGACACTACGTTATCTCGGAACCGTACGCGTACATAACTGCGTTGCCGCGATGGTGGTAGTAAACGGAGTAGGAGGAATCGTCGCTGGCCGCACGCTGGCCCTGCACTCGTCGCACCGTCGTCGTCGTCGTCGTCGTACCGTCGTCGTCGTCTCGTCGTACGGCGCCTCGTCGTAACGTCGTCGCGCCTAACACGCATTATTCCACGAGCTGCGCCACGGAACGACCGACGCGCCGGCAGCCACGATCGCGCGTGCCAGATGCGTCGTCGTCGTCGTCGTAAATCGCCACCAATCCGTCTGCACCGATCGCCACCACTCCGATCTCACGGCCGCCGCCGAGCATCACCGTCGTCGTCGTCGTCGTCGTCGTAGCTGCTGCTGCTGCTGCTGCTGCCGCCACTGCCACTGCCACTGACGTTGCCCTCGTCGTCCTCGTCGCTGGGAGTCTCGCTCGCGTACGCCTCGTTCGCGATACGATGCGTACGATGTCGCGTTCGCGCATCCGACGAGCTGCTGCCTCTGTCGCTGCTGCCACTGCTGCTGTTGCCGTTGCTGCTGCTCCCGCTGCTGATCCGAGCGTACGCCGCTGTGAGGCCGCACTGACATCAGCCCCTTTTCGTCACCGCCACCAGCCAGTGGCGAATGCGCTGCCCTAGCGGACGTCTAAGTGGGGCGTCATATGGGGGCCGCGAGTCGAGCCGAGCGAGCGAGCGGAATCCAAGAGAGAGAGAGAGAGAGAGATGCGAACCACCCTTCCTTTCCAAGCCTCGAGGGCGCGCTCACTATATCTCTCTCTCTCTTCCTCCCCCGTTTTCACGATTTACTTCCAATGGATCGTTCCCATGTTCGAAAGACTCGCGAGTCCGCGACACCGTTTAAATAATCTTTATACTCCACGTGCAGAGCAAGTGTCGAAAGGTCGTGCTCCGGAGTGTACGAGTCTTCTGAAATAAAATTTTCCGGACGGGGACGTCGGCCTCGTTCTCCAGCACTGTCGCGATGGCGACGACGGAAGCGTAGCGCCGTATATTCGTTACTCCACGGTTCCGTAATGCGGGCTCGCACTGCTCGCAGCGTGCGGTGAGGCCTTTCGTCTATTTCCGATCGGTCTCCCTCTCTCTCTCGCTCGGGAGGACGACTCCCGTTTCAATAATATCTTGTTGACTCGGAAATGACGAGATGTGTCCGCAGACGGTAGTCTACGTCGCCTCGAACGGCGACGATGACGGCATCGATACGTCGAGAAAGTATATACTCTCTCTCGTTACATACTCCTAGAATGTAATTCTCGTTCCGAGAGCATGCATTATAAACGCGGTCGCGCGCGCGATCGTTCTTTCCAATTAATAATAAACTTAATTCGCAAAGCGACAGCGGGCATCCCGCGATGCGAACGGCCGCGGTTCAACCACGAGCGTGGTTCGTGCGTCATCTCCTCGTTCCGGCGAACCGACTCCTGCGGCCGACGTTAAATTGCGCGCGCGCGCGCGCGCGAAATATACGGTCCGGCTCGCTCGACGATCGCTCGGCGATCGAGATGACGGCCGAGGCCGACGACGTGACGACGGCGATGGCGTCGACGTCAGTGACGGTAGTCAGCCGACGCGCGAACGGTGCGGCGCGGCCGTGACGCGCCGACGCGACTCTCGCGTGTGTGTCGCACACCGTCGCGTGTCTGGTCGCGTCGCCACCGCGTTGCGCGGCCCGTGTATGCCATATTATATATTTGCCACTGTGGAGACTCCATCACGACGTCACGAGTAATAGCACGCGAGATCTCGACGCCCCTCGACGACGCTTTCCCCCCCCCCCCCTCACGTTTACAAAACTCGTTAAACGAGCCGCGCGCGCCGCCGTATTACCGGATGCCCTTCTCCTCCCCCCCGCCCCTCCGCGCGCGATCCGATCTCTCAACGTGCGCGTGACGAAGGACGGCAAAAAGGCGCAACAACGACGACGACGACAGAAAGCGGCAGCCGCGAGCGCGCGTTCCATTTAATCGTCGCTCTTCTCGATAATGAATACTGCCTATTATCGTCGCGACGCCCGTCGTCGCATTGTATACGTCGCGCGCCCGCTCTCGCGTTCTCACGATACACACACACACACACCATGTATGCACGCCTACAATGAATCAGGGGAGTTGCGGACGCATCGCGTTGGATTTTTCAATAACGGAAGCACGAGGGGGTGGCACGCATTTTCACATTCCTGTCACGTCCCGTTGTATTCATTAAACCGTCTGCTGCACATGCCTACATTGACGGACATTATAAAGTTATATCTCGCCGCGCGCTTTCTCTCTTTCTCTCGCTCTCCCCTGCTTCTCTCCCTCTCTCTCTCTCTCTCTCTCTCTCTCTCTCTTCTGTGCCTGTGGATTTCCCTCTTTCTCTCTGTCTCTTTCTCCTTTTCTCTATTGTGCGCGATCAAACGTGAATGAAACGGGTTTTAATTTCAATACGGGACGAGAAGCACGCTAAATGCATCACAACTGCTTTATTACAAACTATACTCTGTTATAATCACGTACTTATATACACTTGTAAATAATACGTAGGAATATATCGTTAAATTCGATGACAGTTTCAGCGTTAAAGCTCTAAACAATGCGAGGCAACGGCGACAAGAACATCCTATTCCGATCGCTGTTCTTATCGCTGTTACCTCATATTGCGTTTAGGGCTTTTATACGCTGGAAACTGTGTCTTCGAATTTAACGATATATATTCCTAACGTACCATTTAGGAAGCGTATATACATATGTATGAGTGCGTGATTATAACGGTAATTGATGCATTTAGCGTGCTTCTCTCCCATGTTGAAATTTAAACCCGTTTCATTCGCGTTTCATTGCGTTCGTGTAGAAATAAGCGATATATAATAATCGTTGCCTTTCCCGTTGCACAATGCCGCGAAAGAAATAAAAATGCCGACCAATCTGATCGCGTATATAGACTGTAAGTACCCTCTTCCATCTGCTTCAAAGTTATAGCACATATAAACAGAATGAAAAATCTAATCGCTGCGGATTGGTAGACTATAAGACGATAGACACAGAACTCCAACCCGTCGGAAATTGCATTCCCGTACGTTGGAATTTTCTGTTTCTTCGCATTGTGTTTAGGGCTTAAAGCATGAATTTAAGAAAAAAACGGGATGATCGGATTTCCCGAATTTTTCCACCTCTTCTAATTTTATTGTGTTTATGAGAATTATTGTGTTTATTTCGCGGAAAAATAATTATGTCTTTTTTTTTTGACATAAAACAACACGACATAAAACCGTGATGATACAATTGCATTATCCTTTAGCAAATATTAAGCATAAACCTATACGGATTTGGTCTAAAGTCTAGATAGTTCGCTACCCATCTAATATTCGGGGACATACATATGAGACAATTAATGAATCGATCGTCACTTAAAAATACAAGCAGATATTAATACTCCTGATGTTATTTAAATGCGTTTATTTGGACATGTTCGAGAATGTTCATACATTTTAATCGCAGTCTTCTCGTATTGTCATCTTTTGCTAATCATCGTTTTTCTAGGCATTTTTTTTAATCCTCCGTCTACAACCTGGAATCTACAATCTTTTTTGACACAAGCAAACTTTCACACACACACACACACACACACACACAAACGCATTCTCAAATTTCTCCAAAATAAAAGCCAGAGTCCCGTTCTTCCTCCTAAAATAACTTGTTAAAACAAAGCTATTTGGTAATGTAATAAACGTATCGACAAATAATCCTAAATTGTCTCACATTTTTTGAAAATCTATAACGATACAAAACTTAGACTGGACAGAGGAAGTAAAAATATGATTGCAGATGAAGAGTTACGATAACTTCGAAATTTGGTGCAATAATGGTAGATGAACTGTTTGCTTTTATGTACTTTATTTTTTGGACGGAGCATAAAGCATCGTCTTTTGTCAATGCAACATTTGGTCTTAACGTAATACATATTTCATTCTTAACTTCGATAGAGACTACAGTTCACTTAACACTACAAATGCTTTGAAGCATATTCTTTATATTCGGTCAATTAGTCAAATTCCTTCTTCTGATCGATCCATGAAACGCCTCGAAGCATTTATAGTGTTATGGACTCGCACCCAAAGACTTATTCTACAATCCGGTCAGTTATCGTCGAACATCAATGCCAGTGGTATAAGCATGAACAAAAAGTAACTTATTAACTATTTTGATTTGTTTCTGACAAGATATGTACATTACACTGCTTTTATAATCTGAAAGTTTTAACGGAATACAAAACGTGACATTCACGACCGCATCTGCGTGTCGCGGATTAATCGTGTCGGTGTAAAAAGAGTGCAAGGATTAAAATGTTGTCTCTTGTTAATTGATTTAATAAACACATGTTAAGGCTCTTTGCTTAAGGTAAATATATTTCGACGATCACGATCTTTGACTATATACAAGTATGGACTGCTAGTCATCTCCACTTTTCCCATAAAGTCACAAGCCAACATTAATTCGATATTTCGAGAGTTAAGCCCCGCCTGGATGACCAAAAAAACGGGAATTCAATCGTATCAAAGGTAGGGGACAGCCGATATCATCATACAAATTTGTTTTTTGACTATATTACTTAGGCCCGATTGCACCAACGTTACCTTAACTTTAAGCGAGGCTTAAAATTCTCTCCCTCTATGTCTCTTTCTTGACTTCAAAAAAAGAGAGTTTTAAGCTTTGCTTTAAAGTCAAGATAATAAACCTTTAGAAAGATTCACAAAACGTTGGCAATGCATTATGACACGCCGATCTGGCTTTATATAAAATTATTAAAAAGTTACAATTTCACTGCAAAAAAAAATAGATATTTTAGGTTAAAACAAAACCAACAATTACCCATAAAATGTTTTGTTAAAATGATTTTCATCATTTTTCCGGTTAGCATCTCGTCGATTTGCAACCCTCGACGAAACAGTATATAATCATTTTTCATAAGATCGATCGAGACATAAAAATCTTTTGCTCTGTCTGTTGTCTAGCTGTTCCGACCAAGGGAACTTTCGAGATGCTTTAGCAAATACATTGACTTTTTTGTAGACGACACCATTAATTCCTACTTTAGCTTCTTGGTCATTTAGAAGCGCGATACATCTTGGCTGACAATATCTTGCGAGATATCGCAAGCACTAGCAGCCCATACTTATAACGGTCAAAGATCACAATCAAATATAAGTAGAATAAAAATGGAACAAAAAATTTTTATATAATGAAGTGACATTGCAAAAATACGCAAATATAATCGAGTTTAATTGAATTGTAATAGACATAGGTACAATATAAAAATTATTAATCTCGTCACGCTCTTTTATAATATGTCGCGTAACAATATCATGCCTCTCCACTTTAGAAGTTTCATCAATTTTCAAGCGATATTCATATGTAATAAAAAAGCTTTAGACACAGAAATCGAACCGAAAGGTTATAAAGAGTATTACGAAAATGTCGAGACACTGGATTATTTCAGAAAAATTACGTTTTCGGAAAAAATTTTTCATACAAAAGTTGTAAAATATCAGGTAACCTTGTAACCAATTATGACTTGGTTTTTCATTATCTGGTTAACTTATGGTTAATTTTTACCTGATATTTTGTCCAATCGGCTTCATCGATGATAATGACGTGGTAATACTAGTTCGATCTTGAATGATCTTGAAAATGTCATATTAAAGTATACCTAACCGACATCGAGATTCTTTTCAAAACAGTAGAATTTAGTTTCATTTGGTTAAAAACTATTAAATATACGCTAAAGTTTAAATACCGTCGAGAGTACTCCAAGATGCACCAGAGATTGCACAATCGAATTTGCAACATCAAACTAATATCACCACATAACAGATAACTTGGCACTCTACAACTCTTGTATGAAAAATATTTTCCATAACAATGTCATCTTTCTGAGATAATCTAGTGTTCCGATCTTTTCGTGACACCCTCTATACGTATATATTTACACGTAAATATATCTCATATATTCTTTTAAAATCTTTAAAGAGAAGTAACTGTGTGTTGAACACTTGAAACAAGCACGCTGTTTATTAGACACGAATATCCTCTCGGAATTCGAATTCGATTCAATTCAACATCCACTATTATTAGATATGTGCATACAACACACGTATGTATATATCATAATATCGTAACGTATAAATGTTACAAGCGAATATATATTTAGGAATATACTTAACTTATTGTCTGATCTTTAACAGGGAAAGTACAAATCGAGATTTCTAATACATGTTGATATACTTCGATTGCACAGTTTCTCAACGGTGTACATTTTTGTAACAAAATATCTCGATTCATTTCAACAACTGCGTTGGACACGAAAATTGATAACTTTTACATTTCGCTACACTATGTATGCGCGTTTTAATAAGCTTCATAAAAATATGATACAACTTTTTAACAAGAATGCAAAGACATATGTATATATGTGTGTGTATATATATATATATATATATGTCGCACCAAATATTTCTAATAAACTATTGCCAAGAAACTGATTTTAAATTCTTATTCAATTGTTGTTGCCCGGAATGCGATCTTCATAGTAAAATCAATAATAAAATTAAATAATCTTTAACTCTTAACTGTCTTATAACGCGAGAATATTTATTATCATATAATACTACGGAAAGTAATAAGTACATACACAGATAAAGTAAAAGAATGTATTTCAGTCATCAAATAATCAGTCTAACATTAACATGTGAGTTTTTTTAATAATAAATTGTATTTGAAAAATCTATGAATTTTTTAAATTGAATTAGTATATTATATGAAATGATAATGAAATAATATAATTAATATAATAAATTTTTTTTATAAAAATAATGACAGGATGATATAAACAATAATAGATTCAAGATCGAATAAAATTAGTGGCTCAATTCCAATAAACTCAAATAAATCGAGTATACTTATATTTGAACTGCTACTTTTTATCTCATTTATAATCGTCTGTTGTTTAACAATAGAAATTAAAAAATTGATGAAAGAGAAAATAAAAAATAGTCAAAAGATAGTCTCTTAAGATGAAAATTTCATTATATCAGTTAAGAATTAAAGGTAACTAGATTGTTGTAATTGTTTATTCTAAAAAATACTAATATACTCTTTAACTATAATATTTTAGACCTACTTAAAAAACAAAAATCGGTAGTAAAAATATCATCAATAAATGTGTTCGATTTTTTTTAAATATAATATTTCAAATAACAATATAATTACTGATTTAATAAACTTCGAATTTAATCATTGTTACTTGAAAACTTTCTTTTCCATGAATATGTAATTCATATTTGAAAAACACATAACAATGTAGCATTTTAATAGTATCTCTTTAATTATTAATTAACTACGATCAATTGATTCACTAACAGTAAGGATAAAAACACTCGCCTTTTTAACAAAAAACACATGTTTACTACCGATTTATTAATCTTTCTGATGCAGTCTGTAGATTTCTTAACATTTAAACTAAAAGATATTTTTATTGTTGTAGATAATTTTTTCGCTAATAATAATTAAAAATATCCGAAATTTTATTGATATATTATGTGACACGAAATACGATATTTAATTAACAATACCATCACATCTCATATTGTAAAAGCGATTAACTAACTTATCTTTCAAACTTGAATGCGAATGCTATAAGTAATTATATATTATATATTTACTTCACTTAACCAGCGCGCGCGCGTGCACGTAATACATATTATACAAATAGAATTTTCCATAAAGAAAAAGTTTTTAATTAATTTAAAAAATCGTATTTCTTGACTTTCCGCACTATGTAAAAAACACGGAATGTTACCTCTCTCCTTAATAACTTTTATATTCTGTCATTTTATTGCTCAATAAACAAGTCAAATGTAAAAAATTTTTTAATTGCACGGCTTTACTTTAAATAAAATAAAATGTATGTTAAATAGAGATGGCGTGTTTAGTTATGTATATAAATATTATTAAAACACGCCTGATTGCCATTATCATTCTATCTTCTGTTTATTTGATAGAATTATATAAAATGTGATCGGCTGGAAAACACATGCTTAAATATATTTTATTTAAATCTGAGAAAATGTCTTGGCTAAAAAGATATTGAAACTTATACTTGATATATTTTTCGCTGTATCGTTAACCCTAATCGGTATTTGCGGGTTCAACATTTTCTTCAACTATGTTGTGAAAAACTGTTTATAACAAATGTTTCACATAACCTTAAATAAAATTGCATAACTTATTTTTTCAAATTTTAACTTTTATAAAATAAAAAAAAGTCGTTTAATTACGTCAACTTTAAACAAAGATACATTAATTTTAAATACATTGGACCACAAATACCAGTTAAGGAAATTTTAAAGCGAATACTAATTAAGGTCAAAATATAGTAAATTTAACAAATGGAAATATATCTGCACGCCAAAATATTTATGTTTTTTTTCTTCTTTTTTTATAATTTTGAAACTAAAGTGTTTTTGCAGCTCCAGACAACGTGGCCAATGTGCACCAACTTTACAAACATTCATTAAATATTGATCTACATTCATATGGATAATTATATACGTGTGTATGTGTATGTATAATATTTGCTAATGCAGTTGACGTACATTGGCCATGTCGTAAGGAGCCGTCTTAATGATGTGGAGATTGCGTTAATAGAAATAAGAAATAATAAAACATAGTCGTGTGTGGAAATGTAGACTTACGAAGAAGCACGCGTATATCGTTTTAAAGAATATTATCCCAATCCATGATCTTCGAAAAATCCTTGGGGAGTTTCCTCCTGCAACACACACACAAAAGAACAAATTTATCAATACCGTATTCAGAATGTCTTATGAATAATATGAATAGGGATCAATTACTTTGACGCTGCACTTTATAAACACATTACAAAAAAGATAGAATACAAATATATACATATAAATATATAAACATACACGTACCTACTTCATAATAAAAATCCCTTCTTGATGCAGCTTCAAATGGTGAACTGAACCCTTTTCATATAACTGAGTAACTTTTACTTTAGGTACACAAAGCGCATGTTCATATATTGCCTCAATTGAAATCTTAAGCGCTAATAAAAATTGCTTGTTTTACATGCAACGTATTGAATTGAGAAGATTCTATCCTCCAGGTGGAATCATAGTAAATGCGATTGTATGCTTACACTGCATAATAGCTTATAATAAAAAATATTCAGTTAACATATTATTTCGTTACGAATATATTATATTATTTATTAAAAAAATTAATAAATTACTAATAAATTAATTTTCAGTAAAAACTTGAAATGTTATTTTTATCTGAGACTAACGTAAGTGATATAACATAGATTAAGAGGTATTATGCGCGTTAATTTTCAATCACAACATAAAGATTTCGTACGATATATTTATTACTGGTACACTTAATGTATAATAACATTAAGAGAATTGACGATGCTTATATAATATATAATATGCGTATGTACATATACATATAATGTATAAAGAGTATATAGAGATATATGTTTCTAATTATTTATATGTATAATTAAGATAAATTCCTTTTTTTTATATAGATACATAGATGCGTAAGAATATACGTTCTATGCAATAGTCACATTAATACTGACGCTC
>NW_017276028.1:482059-490521 GCF_001594065.2 Cyphomyrmex costatus
TATATGTATATATATATATATATAATTACTTACTCGTTAATAGGTTAAAAGTTAAAGTTTAAGAATCGTAATTCAGCCTTTGGTTAGTAACATAATAACTTGTTCTATGTGCAAGAGTAATCTTCCTCGAGATATAAAAATATATTATATTAACATACACAGAGAATGCTCCAGGCATTGTGTACTTTCTCTCAATTGCGGTTACTAAGAACTAATATTTAAAAAAAAAAGAAAGAATGTTTTCTTATTTATTTTATTTATTTCAATTTCGAATCCAAATTCTTGAATAAACTAATAATAAATTTTTCGTGAATAATTTTCCAATTTTTACATTCTTCAAATATATAAAAAATATATTTTCTTTAATTTAATAAACAATGTTTCTTAACAAAATTTTAAATATCACATTTTTGCCACTCAAAAATTTTAAAAATAAGAAAAAAATTTGTTTATCAATCAAGTTTTCGTTGAAGAAAGAAAATTCACAACGTCTTAAACGTCTCGTATATGACTAGTAAAGTTGACTTGAGAATCTATAAGTATGTATATTTATATAGTAGAGTTGTAATGGCATCATGCAGCGGGTAAGCCTTTTCTTGTTTTTCGGTCGATCGTGTTGGTCGATATTCTGTCCATGAAGCTCATGCAAACAATAGGGTACCTATAAAAGCCCTATCTCCCGCAGAGCACCGTCCACAGCTTCGTCCTTCCACAACAAACAAAGAAAAACTAACTAGTCTTCGCTAAACTTCTACTTTGTCCCTATCTACCATGGGCTTAACACACATGATATTACACACTGTAATATATTACCGACATTCAAAAAATTAAACCAAATCCCTTCTAAAAAGAGTTCCATAGTATTTTTTTTAAATCACATTAATTATTTTATATTTTTTTTTCGAAACTTTAAAAATGTTATTATAAATATAAAATATTATTATTAATTAAATATAAAATATAACAATAAAATAAAAAAATATTTTGTTACTAACAAATTCATTGTCATTTGTGTTATTTTGTTTAGAAAAAAATGTATACAATTTTTGTAAATAATTGTTCTCAACACAGATATAATAAGTCGCTTATTATCAATTAAATTCATCCAATTACAATAACTTTAAATTTTGTAACGTTTACTTGTAACATTTTTTCCATAAATTAATATTTTTAAAAATATTTTAATTAATGTGTCACACATTTTAAATGCCGTTTCCTGTGTAACATAGATGATAATATTAATAAAATTCTATGGAATTTTCCATGAAAAGTAAAACTAAATATGTTACTTAGAAAACAAAATATATGAGACAAATGTTACAAAATATAAATACAATTGTTGAAAAATATTTATTAAAGATTCTGATGGCATACATATACACATATCAACATGTTACTTATAAACAGCAACGTAATAATACACTTCTCATTTATACTAGTTCTAGTGCTGCTTTACTATCATAATCTATGAAATAACTGATTAATCTATATCTGAATGCGAAGTTCATAAGATATTAATATGGCAATAATATCATTAATGTTTTTTTATCTTTATTAAAAATGATACAAGTACATTGGTGCCATGCTTTCGTATAAATTGATAAACATATAGTTATATGGCAGTTAATAGCAATTTGCGCGGATTAGCTTGCCTGATTTAATTACTCGGTTTTTGATGACAGTCATCATGCACCAGTTCTTTTTATCATACATTTTTCATATTTTTCTGCATCTACGTCTCTATCATACACAATGACTATCGTCGATATCTGAGCGAACTAGTCAAGCAAATCCGCAATGTAATTATTAGTAACGTTTCTTTGTTTTCGATTTTAGAATATTTCGTCATTCTATTAACATCACATGCACTTGATTTATTTTAATTAATATATACATAAATCAACCCAAATGCAATTTTGAGATATTGAAAATAACTTATGCAATACGATGAAATATTATGCATTATTTTACGAGATTTCTATAGCAATTTCAGTTTTTTCTCGTCTACATAAAGTATTCTATAAAGACTATTATGAAATGATTATATGTTGTATTCAGATTATGCCTGATTTGTTTTATAAATATTTATATGTAATTATTCATGTAAACATGTAATATTCATAAATATAGTACTTTTATTCAACTAATATTTCCTAATTGTTTATTATTCAAATTTAAGTTTTACAATTTAAAAGACTAACAATGCTTTTTATTGTAACTCATTAACGGTTATTACTTATTACCATTAATATTTTACATTTTTTAAAATATAAAAAATAATATCTTAGCAATGTATGTAATTTTTGAAATAATAATATTAAAACTTGAATATATATATATATTGAATATATATATATTTTTTGAATATATATATATATATTTAAGATTTAAATTGTAATAAGGCTCAATGAATTTAAAATAAGAGAACAGGGCTACGAGCCATAGATTCGTTAAAATCTTTAATTAATTATTTTATTATTCTAATATATTGCGAAGATTATCACGTAATGTTGGCGTTTCGTCCCGGCTTCCACTACTGGACTCATCAGTAAGATATTGTAATGGAAGCCTACCTTAGACACCGGTATAAGTTATTAAATCGAGATTCTCATCACTTGCGAGAATTTGCGAATATCAATAGACCTCTGATGGCGGGTCGACGTATATATTTAAGTTTTAATATTTTATATATATATATATACACACATTTATAGAGCGATATAATTCATAAAAACTTGGAAAAAATTAATTCTTTCTTAAATTTATTTGTTATTTATTCCATTTATTTATTAAGTAAATTGAATTATGTTTTTTAAATTAGGAAAGTTTATGTGTATAAAGTATTATATTTATTATGTTTATTTTTTGTGAACTATAATATCTTATTCAAATAAGCTAATAATAGACTAGAATGAACAATGATACTTGTGGTCAATATTTATAGTCCGTTCTTATTCCAAGACTATTTTAAGTAATATCTTAATATGCTGATACAATTCTATGATTGTGATTTATAACATCTTAAGACTACTTAAGACGGCCTTAAATATAAGAACAGACTATGAATATTGAATACCAACCTATGTTAAATAATTTAAATGGCATACATACTGAAAACAATATATGTTATATTATTAATACACAATTTAATTAATTGAACTATTCAAATGGCAAAATGGATAATAACAATAAAAAGAATTTCTCACTCGATAGATATTACAGTTTAGAAATTTATATCGCACATATTTTAAATAAAATTTAAATTTTATCGCTTTAAATGTCATTTTAGACATTTTTTATATTATCAATTTAGAACATATAACTTTGATTTATCAATTTTTTTGCAATACTATACTTCATACAATATGTACGATATTTTAAACTCATCAGTATCTGCTATAAGCACAAAAATATATACAGAGTAATGTCATAGCACATAGGTTAAAAAAATTTAGTATCATCTCTTTTAAATAAATAAAATCAACTGCAAACGTTTTGCATTGTATATGTTGTGTAAAATTAATATCTTGAGTTCAATAAAATCTTTATCTTTTAGCAGGTATTAAAAATACTTTTTTGTACTATTTCTTTAAATTACTGTTGTAAATTATAGCTGTATCAAAATTACAAAAACTTAGATGACCAACGTTTCTTATATATTTATAAGAAATAATACAAACTTCAAAAAATATCTTTTTTTGTCGTATAAATTATGTAACAATAGTTACTATATATGTTCACTATATAAATGCTGTATATGTTAAACATATACCTTACATTGTCAATAATTAAAATATTTACAATAAAGTACTATATAAGTTCATTTATAGATAAACGAGAAGCGTATATAAGCAATTACGCACGCAGGATTGTCTATAACATTTAATATTTAACATTTAAGCTTGTTTATCTTATAATTTTCTATCATCAATATATGACATTACAATGCAGATGATATGTTGATCATGCTTAAAAAAATAGAATCGTTAAAATATATAGAAAAATTGAATGTTATGTTTATAATAGAGGCATTTGTGACATAGAAAGAAAGATTGAAGACTCTTGATGAGTTATTAATTTTGAAAATATCTCCCAGTCCAAAGTATATAATATTTATGATATACAAACATAATATATTATAAAATAAAAAATTACCTGATTTTATATATAATATTATATAAAACAGCACGTGTGAGAAATAACTTGTAAACATAGTACTGAATTGTGACTATACATATCATATACATACAAGCAATAAAACTTCTCATATATACGAAATATCAACGTGAATGCAAAAAGCTAACTATTCAATCACATCGTGCAACATCAAATATTACAACACAGAATTGTCAACAAAGAAGGAAGCTCATCTGTCTCTAAATAGATATAGTATGTATATTACTAATGATTATGCAAGAAGACAAGCAATATTAAAGCTAAGAAATTCAAATTTCTTCATATAAAGAGGTAATTATTAATATCTTTGAATGCCTTCATGCATGTATTTTGTATGGATTCATTTATGTATCTGTATAAATCTATTATCATTAGGTGTCAAATAAAATACTTAAAAAATAGATAATTGTCAAGACCGATTGTATGTCAAAAATTTGTTCCAATATTATATTTTTCACATGTACATTTCTATAAAAAAGAAATAGTAAACCCCTGTTGCAAAAAGAATTAAACTGAATAAAATTGAGACAAGAGCAATTTGATTGTAATTTCACCTAATTTAAATAGATTTTATACATGCTTAACTCCTGCAATATCATGATCATTTAATTAAAACGACACATGACTGGCAAGAAGGAGTATAGATCGTTTTAACATATTTTAAATTAATTATGCAAATGGAAATACAACACTTTCATTTGTACTTTCTATATGTGAGCCACAATTTTGCTAAATATATGAGTCCTTATGTATTAAGTGTAAACAGCTAGTAGCAAGATAAAACGATCTAAAAATACTTCTTTTACAGCAAAAAAATTGACTGTAAAAGGAAACTATGTATACAACCTTTGTGTACTATTAATTAAGACATGTTACAATTCAAGGGGTACATCACCGTAACTAACCTCCTGTAACAGGTCCTGGGCAGCAATGGCTTTCAATACATTTTTTTTGCTAGTTTCTTGAATTTCCCCACCAACAAGCAACTCGTCTAAGATAAAGTATGCCTTTTCAAAATTGAAAATTATATCCAATTCGCATACCTGATAATAAATTATAAACAATAAATTATAATATGTAATATTACAATAAATTGTAAGGTTTAACTGAAATTTACTTTAAATACATTATTTCAATAACATAATACTCACACTACCAAAATACTTATCCAATAATTCAACATATCGATGTATAATCTCTAATGTTAGTAATTCATTGTCATTCTGTTCAATTGCACAGCAGAAATATAAACTTGCATATCTGTAAGCATAAATAAGAAGCTTGTTTACAATAAAAAAAAAAACTTTCTACAAATCATAAAATGGTATCGCAGATTAAAGATAACTTTGATAAAATTTTGATAAATCAATAATCTGACTATAATAAAAATATTAAAACAAAATTTCTAATAAAATTTTTGTTCCTAATCTAATTTTTTTCCAAAAAAAATGCTAAATAACTTAAAAATAAATTAAATTAATAACTCCATTTATGTTAATTATTAGTTATTTAGAAAATTATTTTAATCAAACAAATGAAATTGCTACAAGTAAAATTTCTAACTATATAATTCTTTGTCCCTAATCTAATATTTGCTTCTATATTAAATAACTAAGATCCATTATAATTCTATTTACATTAATAAAATAATAAAAGTATAACTCTCTATAATAATTTTATAATAAAATAATAAAAGTATAACTCTACAAATTAATCACTAATTAAGTTAATCAAAATTTGATCAAACTAATCTATCTACTTACAATTAAAAAAAAATAGAGTAAATTAAATCAATGTTACAGTTGATAATACATTGGTGGAACCAGGCTATACATCTATTTCTATTAATGCAGAATAACTTTAATATTGGTTTAATTTATTTTTCATCTCTTGATTCTAAGAATTATGCTACAATGAGTCGATAGCTGATAATACCCATATTTATATTTCATAGTCACATCTTATATTTAAGGCCCCTTTAAATTTATCTTCTGACACTCAATAAATTATTTTATTGACTACAAAATATCTAAAGAAGAATTAAAGATGAAAAAGCATTAAATACAAGGCCTGACTAGTGACTATGAATACAAATATAAGTCTTATTGGTGAATCAGTGAAGTTGGCCAATAGTCCACCTCACCAATTTACTGATAAAATTTAAGGCTACCAATCTGTTACAGAATCAGCTTTAGAAAAAGATGAACAAAAGGTTTAATCCAAGATTAAACTATATTGGTAAAAACGGACCTTAGCTTACTATATACATCATTATTGAATCATATACCTTTTGTAAACAACCTTAACGTCCTTCCATTCTAAGAAACTCGACATTTTTGGTTTTCGTGCGAGTATCGTGGTGATCAATTCGCGCGTAATTTTCTTTTTCAACTTATCTGGATGCGCGACATACCACTTCTGTAAACGAAGCTTCCCTTGGCGACTGAACAATAGCATAAATTGCATCTGCAAAAAAGAAGACAGCGATGGTCAAGGATTACCATCGAGTTATGTTGTTGAATTAAGACATAGCGTAAAGATTTACCATATTGTCGCAATCTTGCTATTTCGCGTGTCGCACAATTCTTTATTCTCTCACAAAAGCACTACGCGTAATGGACAACGATCGACGACACCTGCACAAATACGAACGAATCGTACACGTAGAACGTATCACCGGTATCACCGAACTGACCGAGTATAAACTTTAAACTTGGGGCTAATTTACACTGGTCGTATCGTAGCAGCGTCGCAAGTGGCCTGGTTTACATCGTGCACTTGATACGCGTACTAACTAGTTACTTTCTATTAAATTATCTTAATTTAAGCAATGTATTTAAAGAGCGATGAATAAAATTGGTACAATACGCATCAAAATGTTTAACTAAATACGTTTATTGTGTATACATTTACATATATCGCTGAAATTAAGATAATTAAGTTAGTACGCGTACAAGTGCACGATTAAACCAGGCCAAGTCTCAGGCTGCGCACAATGGAGGAACAGATATTATAAATATTAAAATATTAACCTATCAGATACCAGTTACACCGGAATACACGATTCTGATAGATTAATATTTTTAATATCTAATATCTGTTCCTCTATTGTGCGCAGCCCTCATGCGTCGTCTACAATGCACGTCTACAATCTCGGTTTAATTTACTGTTAATCTTTTTCTAATTTTTAGAATTAGAAAAAGACGAGGAGCAAATTGAACCGAGATTAAAAAGTTAATCTACATTGGTGGAAATGGGCATAAATCTCGGTTCAATTTGCTCTGATTCGCACTTCATCTTTTTCTAATTCTAAAAATTAGAAAAAGATGAACAGTAAGGGGCTACGCAGAATAAAAGGAACAGGGAACAGAGAATAAGAATTTCAACCTATCAGAAATCATATACTATGGAATAAGCAGTGTGTATTCCATAGTACATGATTTCTGATAGGCTGAAATTCTTATTCTCTGTTCTCTGTTCCTTGTTCCTTTTATTCTGCGCAGCCCTAAGTTAAATCGAGATTAAAGTTAATCTGCATTGATGAAAATGGGCATAAGAAATTGACCAATAACAATTGATTATTCTTCTCACATTCGACTGTGATTAGTCAATTTCTTACTCCATGTATTGGCCTGGTTGTAGACCATGCTTTACATCGTGCACTTGATACGCGGTATGTACATACACTACTATATTCGTATCAAACATAGACATAAGAAACCATAGACCGAGCGTTAAAGCGGGGAGCACAGACTTTTGCATAACGCATAAAGCATGTGCATAAGGAATTTCATTGGTCCATTTTCTTATGCATGAGCCAATGGACCAATCAAATTCTTTATGTATATGGTTTATGCGTTAAGGTACTTTTTCATGCGCAGCACGCTGCAGCAGCAATTCGTTACTATTGGTTAAGAATTTTATGTAAGCTAGATGACGCACTTCCGGCGCAAAATACATTTTGCCGCAGTTCGTTGAAGTTGAACCGAACGAACAGCAAGCAGCAAGCGGCAAAATCGAGAAAGCGTACAATATGTCCGTCGTTTCATTATGAAAATATTATTTATTGCAATAAATATTAGGAAAATAAACGAAAAATGGCTTCGGATAAGGTACGGATACATGTTTGTAAATTAGATCATTTTATACTTTACCACAAATTTGAAAAAGTAAAGTGTAAAGTATAAAATAATCTAATTTACAAACATTCGTACCTTATCCGAAGCCATTCTTCGTTTATTTTCCTAATATTTATTGCAATAAATAATATTGCCTCGATTTTGCCG
>NW_017276028.1:493410-500358 GCF_001594065.2 Cyphomyrmex costatus
TTAGCATAGAAGAGTTAGGAAAGTATCATCAGAATGTTGAATTGCCTTGCAATGCTATTTCGCTTTTGGTAAATATGGTTGGTCATCATCTTCTTACATACGCAGACTTTCAGTATCAAAGTAGATTTTCGTACAATCTTTACAATACGCTTACAAGAGGTATGTGTTTATTGATTTTCTTGTTATTATAGAAAACTAATGTAAGCTATTATTGTAACTTTTTGCTAAGCTTTACATATTTCAAAGCCATTGTATTAATGTTTTAGCATTTATATTCGAAAATGGAAAGTTTTCTATGGAAGAAATGGATATATTTTTAACTACGACAGTTGAGTTTTCTCGATACATGCAGGAAGGAATACTTGTGGTCAAGTTGTTTTTTGATGAATATTTATATTATAATTCAGGAGAGCATTTGCTAAGGTTACTAGATTTGCTGCAATGGATGACTTCTATATCGGTGACTGGTAATTATAAAACTGTTCTAGCTCTTATACAATGTTAAAATATTAAATGAAAATATTATATTTAGATATATTTTCAGAGTTACGAGAAAACATTCTAATACATATACAAAATATATTTTACGAATCAAATTTAAATATGAAATGTGAAATAATTAGATCTGTACAGAAACTAATTACGAACTTGGTAAGGATTGGATTTATTTTCTCAATTTGTAACAAATCCATATCTTTTTAGTTAATCTTCCATATATAATTTCTATGTTTATTTAAAATCGTGCGTTAAGATAATAATATTAATCAAATATATACAAATTATATATATGTAAATATTGATTGCGACAGGAGTACACAAGACTCATTTTTTTACAAAATACAAATTGCATTTACATAATTTATTTTCTTTACATATATATGTACATATAATTGTTACATTACTCTGACAATTTATTACAGTTTGTAAGACAAGGGCTTGAAGAACAGAATCAATATGCATCATCCTTTTTGCAACAAGATCGATTAGAAGATTTAGTAGAGATTGTACTTGCGATTACAACCATATTAGAAAATCTTATTGTTTGTGGATTGAACATACATAATTACGATGTTATATTGTTATCAGAATGTTTAGCATTTTATGAAGAGGTATATACAAAAATTATAAATAATGTAATTAAAATATTTAACTTAATTTTTAAGTATTTATTTGTGTTTCTTTCAAAGATTTGTACATTAGAAAGTCGTAGTTATGTATTATCTTGGACATTGCCACCACCAGCAGTCATCTATGGAGCATTTATTACGAAGAGTTGTGCTATCTTGTCAAGAATTTGTAAATTACTATTAAGGTATTAATTTTTTAAATAATTCATTACTATTTAAATTAATTTTATTCTATATTATCGATATTTGAATTATTATAGATATTGTAAAATGAGTCCACATATGCGCCAAATTATGCCATTAAATATATATGCAGAAAGAATTCGTATTATATCTATTTATGCAAATGATATTCATAAATCATTATGGTATGATGAGGTATGTATGAACAAGAAATAAAAATGTTAAATAAATTTATTATTATATACAATAAGTAACATTAAAAGAATTGTTTACAGCCTTTTAGTGAAAATGGTAACCTTCTAAAAAATTTTTCAAAAAAATTACGCAGCGATTTAAGAGATTGTGATTTGGAGACTTTATTGAATATTAGCAATCATTATGCTATATTACCCTTCAAATGCACACTAAATATAAGTAAAACAAGCTTAAAAATAAATACAAAAGAGGTAAATATTAAAATATCTACTACAAATTTTTAACTTTAAGTTTGAACACCTAGTAACTTGTAATTTATTGTAAAGAAATATAAATTAATATATTAAAGAAAGTTTTAAATTGACTTTTAAAATGACTTCAATTTATAAAAAAAAATAATTTAAAAAGAATAAAAGAAATTTGATTGATTTTAGAAATTATACATATTTCAGAATTAGGAAACGTTACTTTTCGTATTAAACAATTTGATAATGTCGTTGCAATTTTTTTATGACTAAAGCCCATTCTATAATCCCGTAAATGTAGTTGTAAGTGGCTGTAGTTGTAAAAATTGACTAATCACGGTCAAACATTTTCTTCATATTGGACTGTGATTAATTCTTACAACTACAATCATTTACAACTACGCTTACGCAATTGTAGAATGAGCCTAATGCTAACTCTAAATCCTAAAGTTGTGCTAAGGTTGAAAAAATCACTTTTGAGAACTAACTTGTCACCATTATGCGCATTACTTACCGAAAAAAAAAAAAAAAGTAACGAGTAAAAAAAGTAATGCATTACAATTAGGAATTTTTTTCGGTTATAAATAACGATTGACTTTTCCAACTTCGATATTATCATCATAAAAAATTCACAAGGTCATTATCAAATTGTTATTATAACAAGGTAACATTCAACAAAGTATTACAAGTAACACATTACTTCTCTATATATTATTTACTTTTTTAAAACAAATATTTTGATTAAATTTTTTATCACACATGTACTTGTTCTTTTAATGACATTTTTATTAATTTTCTAGGCTGCTAAGACTATGGCTTCTTGTTATTTTCCGGCAGTAGATGAATTCCTCTCAGTATTTGATGAATAACTATCTCAAATTTTAGAAAAATGCTATAGTTTTTAATAATTTCTTAATATGTATTTATATGTATTGTGTATAAATTAGAAATTGTAAAAATCACACCAAAATTATTAAGCGCTGAGATCCGTTTTAATCGAATATGACTCTTCGCTTATTTTGTATATTTATATACCTCTTCCTTTTTATCAATAAAATTTATTATAAGTTAAATTAGAATGTTTTTTAACTAACAATAAATAAAATTAGTTCTTAATGTAATTATCTATTTAATGATTTAATGAAGATGTATAGCAATCCATAATCCACAGGTTTTTATATGAAATAAATGTGTTCAAAGATGAATTGAGTAATAATAAATGATAGTCAGAGGGAAATCGAAAAAGAAATTATTATATTATTATACTGAAAATAACAAAAATCCTATCTATGAAAATGAAAATCTTGTAATAAAGACGATTTGTTACACTCATAGATCATATCTATTATCAACTACAAACTAATAATACCGCTTGCTCGAACATAATTATAAATCTATATATAAATCTATTATATTATTACAAGAAAGTGTATTTATTAATTAAATCTGAATCAGTTGTATATATCTATTTAAAAGAAAGTTTTTACATTTTAAATAGAACCATGAAGTATTTTTAAAAATTCTCTTGTAAATATAATATTATATTCGTCTAATATTCAGTTGAACGATTATATTTAAAAAACACATTTACAAATGTATTTTAATCAATATTATTAGTATGTTATTATATTTAATAGTTGTAATATGTAATTTAAACTTTTGTAGTTACTTTTTTGTTTAAAAATGCACTATATTTTTACTAAAAATGTTGAAAACTACTTTCTTGATTTTCTGTAATATTGCATTAAGTATTTCACAAAAGTTCTTAATAAGTCAAATATGTATTTTTTTCATTGAGTACGACTATCCAATTGCAATCGTTTTTATATCTGTATGTATTAAATATGATATTGAGAGATAAGAGAAGTCCGAATTATTAATGACAATAGAACTCATCTTATTTTCTGTTTCTCGTTTAGTTCCATTCAGTATTAACGATCAAGTATAGTGTGTCTAAGTTAAGACACTTATCAAAGTTTAATGTAAAATAAAAAGATAATATGTAATCAATTGTACAAAAAAATTGTGTAAAAAAAATTGTATCAACAGCATATTATTTAAAGTATCAAAATAGTGGTTAATAAATCATAAAACAAAATATTATTTTTAAAAATTAAGATTCAAGGAAACATTTCACTTCTCTTTTTTAAATTCATAAATATGATATGTATATATATATATATACATATATAGATAAGGCCACATATGCCGATATGCTATATTTTATTAGATATTAATATAAAGAAGTTAAATGCAACAAAAGGAAATGTTCCTATAGTAATCATGAAAACTAAATATATGATATAATTTATTTTTATCGTTACATTTCGAATGTCTAATCATTCAACTTCTTTATTTGCTTAAACTTTAACTTCTATGATTAATTAACGCAAAGAATAGCATTTATTTCCAATAAACAAAATATGCTAGCTTGTGTCACATACTCATTAGTGAATTTAGTCTTATATTTTCTGATTGAATACACTAAGGGCAGTGACTTTGGCTTATCTTAAAAAATTTGTTCAGTGTAAAAAGAATATATACATTATGAAAATTATGAAACTAATTTTAACGAATGTATGTCATATGGCACGAACAGATTAATTATTTAATAAAATATCGGCCATACCTTATCATATTATCTTGTACTTAATGTGTGATAAGATACTTATACAATATTCATATATTAATTTTTCTATTAATTTTTCCTATTATTGAATTACACAAATCTTTAATAATTTTTCTATATCTTAATAATTTTTCACGTACCAATATATTGCTTTTCTTTAACTTATTGCAAACAAAAGGTTAAATTTTATATCTGTAAATAATCGCGAAATATAAGAAAGACAACGTATTTTATATTATACCTTCAGTGTAATGTTTTGCACAATATCCGATATACATCTTTACAATAAAAACTGAGTTCTAAAAATACAATTAATTAGATTTGTAAAATTGTGTGTAAAAATATTTCTTTTCGTGAAAATATTTTATGAATGGACAAAATAAACATTATTATAGGCTGTTCAGATGAATATACTTTAGATTTTCAGAAAATTAATATTTATGAAAATGACATGATTCAAATGCGCTTAATATTAATATAAGGATACTATAAGTGATAAATAAATACTTTTAATGTGTATGTATCAATGTATATGTAGATGACTAATACAAAAAGAAACAATAACTAACGTGTTCTATCGCATTATTTATGTCTTTGTTGCAGATTCTAGAATATGCAATTTCAGTCAGTTACATGTATATGTAAATCGAAAATAAATATCTCATTGAACACAATACATTCGTTTCATACTTTAAACTTGTGATTTTAAAATGTACTTTTCACAAAACACCAACGCAATGAATTTCTACAAAGAATAGTTTGTCACAGTTCTAAATTAATGTCACGATTTCAGCTTCAGTTTCTTATTATATATTTACGTAAATAAAATAAACACTATTGTAATACGTGAATCTGAATTCATGAATACTGCAAACTAGACTACATTCTTTTATGTAATAGACACTTTAAAGTCAAATTTAACATTTACATAATGTTTGCCATAAAAACAGCCCGTATGCGCCCAAACAATGCAAATTAATCTTGTATAAATTTCTTATTCGTCGTACTTTTTATGCTACTATGTCATTGTAACTTTGTATACAGATTCACTATATAATTAAAAATGTTTTACCAAATATAAACATAGTTATATATGTGCTTATAATATTTAAATTATTCCTACCATAATATCTCGTACAGAAAATTTTGCGAATATAAACATACAAAATAATATTTATATACTTAGAAAAAGACATACTAAGAGATATTAAATGTAGGAATATAGTAATAATAAATAAACTATGGGATACACAAATTCTTTTGAATAAATAGAAGTTATTTGAGCGAGAACGAGCTGTTGGTAATACGAAATAATATTAATTAATATGCATTTTTTAGAATACGGAATCCAAATTATAAAATAAAATGATTTTTATCTCCATGAAATAATTTCTATAAAATATTGATTAAGAAACTAAAATATTTTCGGTTACATTTCAATCAATTATAAGCACTGTGGAAGCTAATCATTACAATGGATAAAGTTATATCATTTTGTTTTAAATTTTGAATATCTATCTTTGGCACAATACTTTAATTAAGCAAAACTAGTTACCATTAAACATGACAATAAAATTAATAGAAACGTAAATGTACAGGCCATAATTCACAATATGCATGTATGCAGACAATTTTTTTAAAACCTGTACTAGTCATTTGTCCAAAGAAGCATATATAAGTTTTATCTATTGATAAATAAACTCCAAAAAATTAATCAATTCTACAATTAAAAACGTTTTCTACGCATATTTGTACATACATAAATACACATACATATTCATGTACGTGCATATACATACGTGTAGATGTAGAAGATATACATCTACATGCGAAGAGTTATATATTTAGAAGTACATAAATACAAATATATACATATATGTATTCATATTTACATTTGTATTACACTTGTTAGTGTTTTCCATATTACATATATATCTATATTTGTATTTATAATATGATATTGCTAATAAAAGTAATTATCTAGATAATCAGTTCATTTCATGTGTACTTGATAATTATGCTCCTGTGTATATTGCATACATAAGTGCATATATGTATCCCTATTTTTATTCCTAACACTCACACATTTGTTCATGCACTATATGGAAACGAAATTACGCTTCACTTCACTTTTAGCAATAACACTTTGTACATATAGCAGTATGTATGTATCATATCGAAAAAACGAGATATAGACAACAGTTTCACATTTAACAGTAGAGCGATAAAATAAAACAGATCAGTCCCAACTGCCGTCAGTTTCTACTTCGTTAAGTGCATCTTCTGCATCAGAGATCATACTTTCACACGACAAATCTGGCTCATCTTCTAGGAACTCATCCCGTTTTCTTTTGTTCAAGCCTAACTTGCGTTTCTTCAATGTGAACGCAAGCTCGTCCTCCGGCGTTCGCTCCTTGCGAAACTCGTAGACTAGTGGATAAATATGTTCAATTGCCGCTTGGACTGAAGCAACGTTAGGTGCTACAACACAATAAACAATTTGTATAAAGATATATATTATTGTATAAAGATATATATTATTATATAATGATATATAATTATTATATAA
>NW_017276028.1:500379-512379 GCF_001594065.2 Cyphomyrmex costatus
CACACACACACACACACACACACACACACACACACACACACGCACGCACGCACGCACGCACGCACGCACGATGTTTCTTTTTTCAATTAAACATTTTAAATAATGCTTTACTCAAAATTAAAATATGCAATGTAAAAATACTTATTTACACAAAAATATTGATTTATTTTGATTTAAAAATTCATAAAATTTTTGATATAATTTTAAGTTAAGGACATACACAGATTAAAAGTTAAATTAAATCTCAGTAAAATAATGTATCAAAAGTGATAAGTTTCTCTATATTAACAAAACATAATTATAATACCAACCTGTTACAGTGACACTTCCTGTAGAAAATATCTTCAGAGTAGCTTTTGGTTCTTTTAACTTATATGTAACACCCGGGTGTAACTCTGGCTCATAACTGTAAATTATATAAAAACATATAACTATCATGTATTTATATATTTGTATAAAATTTTTTATATCGTGAAAAATACTTTATATATTAGTGTGTTAATTGAATCATTTTTTAAATAAACTGAAAAAGATATATTTATAGTATAATTATGCTATAATTAATAAATATGCATTCTTTTATACTTACTCAGCATTTTCTTTGTGATGCACTGAAAATGATGTTATTTTGATAGCAAATGGCATACAACAAGTGCCTAATACATTGACCACCCTATAATTATTGAATCTCACTTTGAATCCAAGTTTTTGAAGAGAACGGGCAAATCTGCGTGCTGCGATTTTTGCTTGAGCTTCACTAGTTGCACCAGTACAAGTTACTTTACCAGATGACCAAATGGATGCTGTAGTATATGGTCGTCTTAATTTCATCGTTATCATCTAAAAATATCACAAACAAAAATTTATATTTTAAAACATATTTGTATATATGCTTTAAAGTATAGTTTATTTTTTATTCTGAATATATTATCTATAAAAATAGAAAACAGTAAATAAAAATGTATAATAAATTATCAAGATAATTTACATTATTATCATACAATCAGAAATTTTTATTCATAACTAAAATTGAAAATATTGCAGATGACAATAAGCATAAAATATGCAAATTTATAGATTTTCTAATCATATATATATGCTTTTTCATGAATTTTTCTATGATAGAAAACATATAATACAAGCTCTTTACATGTTAATCTCAAGGATATTTTATTACACAGCTGTAACCAAATATGTGTAAAAGTGCTGCATTTAGGAAACAGTTTTTTTTCTAAACGCAGCACTCTTACACATATTAGATTACAACTGTTGTAATAAAATATCCTATGTATTTTATATATTTCTAAGTAACTCAATCATACAATAGTTTTTAGGAATAATATTATGATATTATCTTATTAATTAGATAACAATTTTTTCCTGATATATATAATAAAATACGACTCAAAGTAAAGATAAATTCTTTGTACAAATTAAATATTCCACTTAAAATCCATAATGTAAATTGTTTTTCAAAATTCAGTTGTTTCCTTTCAAAATAGAGGCTTGTATGTAAAAATGCGATAGGGTAAGAAGATGATTAGTCTCTGTCTCTTTCTGGTCATATATGTTGTTTAGAAACAGAAAGAGATTGGCTGTCTTCACAAATCCTGTTTCTTATTTTTGTTGACCATGTTAGATATGCTATTATATTTAAATACAGATGCTATTATATTTAAATACATATGGTCCATATTCTATGTTTCTGATAAATTCTTACTAGATATTGACTTGTAATTATACAATAATAATAACTTTTTAGTGTACTAGATAGCTTATTGCTAAAGCAATTACTTATCACAAAATTTGTTTCTCAAAATTATTATTTCATGATATTATGAATTTAGTGAGTAGGAAAAATATTCCATTGTGATAAAAACGAAGTACTCAAAATATAAATAACTTAATTCAGACAAATCAGTAGAATGTTTTATCCCTTTCTTTGTAAATAGAAACTCTAAAATAATAGTGATAAATAAGTTTTAAAACAAATGTAGTCGATTGTAAAGGTTGTTTTGTCCATTTGCAATTACAAATTTTCAAATAATAATGGATAAATTTTAAAACAAGTTTAGTCTTCCATTGTGGAGATTAGATGAGCAGCTACAATTCTTTTTGTTAATGATGATGACAAATATAATAAAATTAATTACGAGACCAAGATCTACAGAAGAATAGCACTTTCATGAAAGTTTTGATTTATCAAGAATTACAATATAGTCAAAGAAGAAAAATCATTTTTTATTAAGGAGTATATAAAAATTATCAACACATACCCCATTTTCTCTTCTATATTCAACATTAGATCCATTGAGCGCTATCTCTCGCAGATTCAAATGACATCTTACACTAAAGCTGCAAACTACATTGTTAATAACAATATCAAGTTCTGGCTCTTCATGGGGTTCTTCATGAGATTGTTCATGAGTCTCTTCATGAGGTTTTTCGGCATGATCAACGTATGATTGATCATCAAACAATCTACGATCCTTTTCTTCTGTACAGGCATTGTCCAAATTATTAACATCCTTTACATGATTCAGTGATGAATTTGTTAACGGTTTCATGCCATTTTCTTGAATAGCAGTTGCCATAATATTGGGTACCTACAACATATAATAATAAAAGAATTATATACTCTTTATATTGTATTCAAATTTTCTCAGATTTTCATACATTAAAATATATTTTTATATTTTGCCTTAATTAACACTTAATATATTTAAGTAAACACAGAAAATTTTCTTTTGTTATAACAATTTATAGATATAATTAAATAAAGTAATTGATATAACATGGAATATAAAAAAATTCAAAAATCATTATTATTTAGTAAAACACAATTTTATAATTTTATTTAAAAAAACTAATTACAAATTAAATATATTTTGCAATAGATAAAAATATATTGAGATAATTTTTAATATTTAATTATATTTTGTGTTAAAGTTATTATACTTGTATTTTCATCTTAATTTTAGATATAGTAATAACTAAACTTCAAACTTTTATTAAAATACACAAACACACATGTTATACTTGCACTTGTGAGAAATTAACAAAATATAAATAACAATAACAAAGTTATATTAATTTATATTCTTAAAATTAAATTTGTGAAATAACATCTATTTTTAATATGTTCAATTAAAATCTTTAATTGCTTCAATATTTAATAAGTTACGTTAAAACTGCAATATTTCATCTACTAGATTCTATTGAAATGGAAGAATAATTATGAGAAAAATATATATTTTGAGAATATATGTAATAATACATATAAGACAGAAATGGCTATTCTAAGATTATTTTTTGTAACTGAATTAGTATATACATTTTTTTAACTTAAAATAAAATAGATACTTAAACTTTGATAAAAATGAGAAGTTCTAGTACAGTCTAGTGCATCAAGAAACAAGTTGCTTCTTGTCACACTAGACTGCACTAGAACTTTTTTCTCATTTTCCTCAAATTTCGAGTATTTATCTATATTCAAACAATCAACCTCTCAGTTTTGTTTTTAATAACTTTTAACAATAACTGTTAACACATAATACAGGTTTCTATTTTATAAATGCAAAATTCAAATGCAAAGAATTTAATGTAGTAAATAATAAAACTACATGTTTTAAGATGGATGCCTATGAAGATAATGTCAAAAATAATGATCTAATTTATACAAAAAAATTACTAAGCATGCAAAATGTGTAGTAAATTATATAGTGGGCTAAAACGAAGTGTTTTTAATCATCGTAAAAATAACGCTCATTCACGACACCTTCGTGCAAAGAAATTCAATTAGTAAGTAACGGAATGCAACGTAAATAATCGATTTAAATATCGACAGAATTATCATAGTGCTCGACAAAATAACGGGATTTACGTTGTAATCGACAGATGAACGAGGCAAACGCAAGATCGTGCATCCGAACGACCCTCGTTGAAGCAGGATCACGTGAATCACGAGGGAGAAGACCGAGCGGATGCTGAAGACAAATGATGTTCGCGATCACACGTGGGGGGAAGAGTAGTTTGCGCGTCGTAAGACGGGAACACGGGATTACGACACGACGTCGAAGTATCGATAGGACGAACGTCGCATTGAAAAAGCAGCGGGAATCATCGAGCGGCGCCGGGATCGAGGTGCGTTCGCCTCGCGCAGCACCCTCCGAGAACGTTCTGCAAGCGAGACACTCTCGAGATTACTTACTAAGTAAATGTACGAGGATGGGAGGTCCCGAGAGGACGGGTAACTTACAGGTTACTCTATACCAAGCGACTGTAATCCGTCGCACGTTGATTAAGGGTAACGTCTTTGTTGACAAGTGCCAGCGGAACACAAAGTTAGCTCAGTAACAACCAATGCCATTGTTCTCAGCCATATTCGCTAGACTGGCAACTACTGGCGACCCAAGCGGACAACTGAAGACCGTAGGGCTACTTATGATACAGAGATAGCGAAGTCGTAACTGTACAGTCGTGAACAGAATAGTTGTATGATGTCTTTTTAATGCCCGTTTCCACCAATGTAGATTAAAGATTGATTTATACTGGCCGTAATCTGTTAACTTATGCCGTAATCTGTAAAAATTGACCAATTATAATCGATTATTCCCCTCTCATTCGACTGTGATTGGTCAATTTTTACAGATTACGGCATAAGTTAACAGATTACGGCCAGTATAATCCAACCCTTAGGGCGGGTTCACACCTTGACGGAAAAGCGGAAAGCGGAAGAGCAGTTAACCGATCAAAACTCGTGCTGGTAGTATATAGTACAAAACTAACAGAAAGTCGACTACCTGATTGGCTACTGCTTTTCCGCTTTCCGTTTTTCCGTCAAAGTGTGAACCCGCCCTTACTCATCGCTCGGATTTACTTCAATTGAATTAATATGAGTGTTGTATAATGAAAAGTTAAATTAAACCAGGCCAATATTCTTCAAAATACTTTTAAAACCATACTTTCTTGGGATAAAATTTCTCAACAAAGCGATTAGTGCAACTCAAATTTAGTTAAATTATTCTTAAGTTATAAAAAAATTGTTATTAAGAAAAGATCTTTTTGATGAATGTTTTGAAAATTTATGTTCTGGTCTGTAGGCTCCTTTACTGTTCATCTTTTTCTAATTTTTAAAACTAGAAAAAGATGAAGAGCAAATAGAACCGAGATTAATTTACATTGGTGAAAATGGGCATAAATAGGGTTTTGAAATACAGTCTGCTTACCGACCGATTGGTTCTTACTTATGTGAATTTATAAGTAAGAACCAATTGTTCTCGATGAGCAAGCTGCATTCTGAAACTCATTGAAAAAACAATATTCAAATACTAAAGACCGTTAATGTAAGAACATAACTAAATAATACAAACACGAAACCTACAAGTCTAGCTTGGATTTTTAATTGCTCATATGTAAACTACCGCGGTACTATCACGAATTAAAACAAATTAATAATTAACTAATATACGTAGTCCCCCTCAAAAAATCATTGAAAAAAGTATTGCAATCAATTGGTTGCATTCAGCAGACTCAACAATTTTACAACTGTTTTATGATTCTTCGTTAAGATAGGACTATTCCTTTAGATATAAAAATACAATCCAATCAGCGAGACGAATCATAAAACAGTTGAGTCTGCTGAACGCACTCATTTTATCTATATATGACTGTAATTCCATGAGTACGGTAATTGGTCGCGAGGCTCGGGAACTTCACTAATAACTATAAAGCACACGATGCTTGTTTTCCTGCTAGATTATTAATGGATCAGATTCTTGCCATCGGATTGGCTGCAATACTGGCACTGTCAGCACTATAACCAATCCGATGGCAAAAATTTGACCTCCGTGAACCTGGCCCCTCATCTTCAAAATTTTATAAAAATAAGTAGAGTTCTGGTTGCCCCCCGAAAAGTTCTAGAGTTCTATAACAAATTTAAAAAGAGTTCCGTTGATTTAAACAAAGAAAACATTATTTGATGTAGACGTGGGGCCAACTTCACAATTCTGCAACTTTGAAGGACTATAACTTCTATACCGTTCATTTTAGCATCTTGGCCTATAAAGAACAATCGATAGAACTCTTTGGGGGGCTACTAGAACTCTCAACAAAACATCGGATTACCAAAATTTTTTATACAAGCAATTTTTCTAAAATAGATATTTTTGTGACTAGGGAGTAAAAGTGGTTTTTACACCCGGAGGGTGTTCGACGGCACGAGGGCTGGCGAAGCCAGCCCGAGTGTATGGTCGAACACACGCGGGTGTGAAAACCTTACTCCCGAGTCGCAAACAAAATTTTTCGTACTAGGGAGCTGTGAAGGTGGGGAATGAGGTTCATGGATTGTTTTGCTGAGTGGGGAGTAATTGGGTGTATTTATTTGCAATTCTCCGGGGTGTAAAATCGCATTTTACTCTCGCAAATGCGGGAGTAAAACTATCATTTTACGCGCCCTAGTTACGAAAAAAATTTTTTTTCTTTAAATTCGACGTTCTGACATGAGTTCTGGTAGCTCCCCGAAGAGTTCTAACGATTATCCTTAATAATATAACTAAAACCGCAAACAAGAGAGTTCTAGCTCATAGAAGTGAAAAAAATCGAAATCTGAAACTTCAAATTCACAGAACTTTTTAGATATTGATTTTATAGCATCGGTTATTAAGCATAATCGTTAGAACTCTTCGGGGGGCTACCAGAACTCTACTTATTTTTACAAAATTTTGAAGATGAGGGGCTAGGTTCACGGAGGTAAAAATTTGATCCAGCTAGCCATCATGCAGCTAGCAAGCAATCCAGCAGGAAAACAAATAACTGACGTCTACGGCTACTTTTGCATTGTTTGTTAAGGTATACGTTTATGGGTGTGTTCCCATTTGCTGATTTCCAGTATCCAGTAACCGCCATGTTATTATTGGGAGAAGCGTTCCCTTTCTCTAGTTTCAGTAAAATCATAACCAAAATTTATACGTGCTTCAGAGAACCGTTTTCTCTGGCGTATTTGTGAATTTTGCGTTTAAACAGGTACTGTGTGTTTATATTTGTTTCAGTTTTGTTTAATTGATTGAAGTAAATCGTCTTTGAAAGTGAGTAATTCAGAAGAATTACTACTATTTTCAAATGCACTGTGAGATGATATTTTTAAAATGAATAACGTGTAAATAAGGTAATAAGTTATACTTTTTATAAAAAATAACTATAACGGTAACACGTTACTTTTTTAAGATAACATTCCCAACTCTCGATTTTAGGTTATTTTATTTTTGAAACTGTTGCGCGCGCTACGAGAAAGCATCAGCTATTTACTTAAGATGTCAGCAGCCAATCAGGAGGACATATTAACATAAGATATTGGATGCATCCAGAACAATCCAGAAACAAGTCGCTCAAGTGATCAGTGAGCTTTTATGTGAGCTTTTATTCAATCCAGAGGTTAGTGCAAAGAACCCAGTTGGATCGAAAACATTATTAGTCTTAGTTTTTTGTGTGCCTTTTCCTTTTGTGTCTTCAACAAGCGACACAATACAACACAATGATCGTCTTATTCTTGTTTAACAACGGGGTGCATCCAGAAGCATGACCGCTCATAGAGCGCTCAGTTAGTTCTTGTATCTGTTTGATTATATTTTTAAATCTAATAGAAATGCCAATCACTTCATAGAAAAGAATTTTAATTGACTCTCTTATGCACTATGCAAAAGCTTATTGTGTCTGGGCTCTTATAGATAAAAGTTAACGGATTATGACCTGCAGTGCGTTTCTTAGAACGCTGCGTATGTATACATTGCACGCATATCTTGTGTACAAGAGCATTTTATTGATTACATAAACACATAAAAACGAAATTATAAAATATGATTTTAAATAATTGTTCAATTTAAAATAAATTATATATGAAAGAATACATATAATTTGCTTTAAAACGCAACATTGTGACATAGATTTGATTAAAATTTGATTGAATGAAGATATCTAAAAATTAAAGAACGTCTTTGGAAGCATCCCGTTTAACTACACATGTGTTGTGATTAATAGCATTAATTAATAGTCATTAACAGCATCTATATCACTATCAATATCTATGAAAAACTATGAATTTCTAAGGCTGCTTTTTCACATACAGCGTAACTTGTATAAGCATAGCTTGTATCAACCTATCAAATTGTATCAGCTACTATTTATTTCTTTTAAAACAGAATGAATTGAATTTAATTTTTAATTGAAAAAAATACAAAGAAAAATGTTTAGTGCTCTTATTATTATCTCCATTATAATTGTTATTAATAAAAATAATGCAATAAAAATAATATAATTAATAACGTCTGTACGTATTAATTAGATACATTGATAAAAATGTCTTAATTTTTTTTATTCGTATTTAAAAAAAATTTTTTTAGATCAATGAAAATTTCTTTGAAATTAAGATATTTATAGTATATAAATGCAATATATATAACTGTATATAATCATATATAATAACTTAACTAAATAGACTTCATAACTTACTTGCCCTAGAATAAATTAAGACTCTCTATAAATTGTAATCCGCTGCTTTTTTTAACTATAGATTTAAATGTAAAATTTACAGATTCACTATGCATAGAATTACAAAAAAAAAACAAATAAAAAATAGTTCGAAACATTTTTATTCTTAATAAAATGTTAAAATCAAGAGATTTTAAAATAAAAAATCATTCGATTTAAAGATTCAATAGTTAAATAATGGGATATTAATTTACCTAGCTAATGCTAAATATTCCTGAAATATTATTAAAATCTCTTAAAATTGTTTACACTATTAAAAATATATTTTATTTACTTTCAATTCATTGTCAGTCCAATTTTAAGAACATACTTCATACGAGCGAAAATTTTTAAGATTATCGGATCTCAATATATACTTTTCAATATGATTCTTATTTTCTGTCAGCATAATAAATACATACTGTTTGTGAGTAATTTTCGTGATGTATAGGTTGTTCCATAATTAACAAAAAACTCGAAAAATAGTGGCAGAATGGATTAAACTGAATGGAAGAATCCTCTACTATTTTGTGATTTTCGCAGTAGTTAACGAGTTATTATAATTTATGAAGATAGCCAAACCTTTGAACGCAATGTGCATTTATCGTTGCACATTGGGCGAATTCAAGTCAACAAAGGGGCTGGATCTGCTTGCTGAGTAATTAAACGTAATTAGTTGAATTTATAGGTAAAAATCAGTAATGCTCATTCGCTCGACAAGCATGCATAGTCGTTTTGCCGTCTTAAACTTGTCATATTATTAGATGGCAACGACATCTTAATTGTTAAGGTCTTATCTCGCTGCGCACTTACATTTTGGCTATTTTGCAAATAGAGAACTTTTTTACTCAGTTTAATTTTCATCCATTCTGCAAAAATTTTTCTATTAATTATCATGCCAATTACAAGAAGTGGTCATATAATTTTAAATATTTTATGAACATTTTTTTACTGTTCCGGAATATTCGAGAATACAAATCGAACATTTCAGGAATAATTAATGTTAGCTAACAATAAGATATTTGATAGAGAGCACTAAAAATAAATAATACATACAGGATGTTTGACAAGTAATGAAAAATTTTACCATTTTACAATTTTCGCAATAGTTAACAAAATATTAATTTATAAAAATATCCAAATTTGCTCGGCCCACCGCTAAATAGCAAGCACGTGGCTGATGTATATGCAACTACCTTACTGCGCCGCGCTCTTATATTATTAGGTGTATAAATTAGTTCGGTCCGTTTTTTGTGTTAAAAAATGCATTTATTTTAAAAAAAAATGAATGAACAGATTAATTAATATAACAGTTAAATAGAAAATATTGAAATTTTATTTACTTACAGTAGGAAAATACTGGCTACCGTAAACACTTTGATTCAGTTCGGGCCCAAAATCCCATATAATGTCATTATTAAAGTCACTATTGTTCGTATAATAGTTCATCTCGCTATTATTCCCTTCGTAATTTTTATTGTTACTATTCATATTGTAATTTATTTCACTTTTTTTTATTACAATTTCTAAACTGAATATTATTTATTCAACTAAACATATTATTTATTCAACTAACACATTTACTTCAGCAACAAAACAACTATCAGCTTAATCCTTAAACCTTAAGTCCGACGGTTTCAGATTGCAACTACCAGCTCTTATGTTCAAATACGACTAAACGTGCCATTTCCGATTTCATGCAGCGAAGAAAAAAGCGCGCTGGTTTTACCCCCACTCTACCATAATGCTAAGTTGTCGATTTTAAGGCCGGTATTCATAGTCAGTTCTTATATTCAAGATTGTCTTAAGTTCAGTCTTGAGGAGTTACGAACCAATCAGAGGACCGCTTTAGCATCTTAAGACATTACTTAAGACAGTCTTGAAATAAAAACCGACTATGAATACCGGCCTAGGTGCCCATTCTACATTGGTCGTATCGTAGACGTCGCAGGTCACAAATTTGTTGCAACAGCCAATCCGTAACGTACGGTAGCCAATGAACATGTTAGGAGCTGTAAGCTCATTGGCTACCACATTTTGCTGCGTGGCAAGCGTTTCCGCGCTCAGTGTGCTGGAGCCATTTGGCTGAAGCACAGACCAGCACAGATTCTTTCATAAAGCATAAGGCTGGAGTCACATTGAGCGGAAATGTATAGCGGAACGGAACAGCGAAACCAATCACAATCGCAGAAAGTAAAGCAGCGGAATGATTGTAGAGTTCTGATTGGTTTCACTGTTCCGTTCCGCTGTAATTTTCGCTCAATGTGACTCCAGCTTCACATATAAGGCATAAGAAATTCAACCAATCAGAGTTCTTTAGCAAGAGTCTGTGCTCCCCGTCTGATTCTCTTATACACTATACGTTATACTTTATGCTATAGTTTACGTTACGCATACTGTAGAATTTCAGAGATAAAAGCGCGCTTTTATCAATAAAAACGCATTCTGAATACGGGCCTATATATATAAGTATATGCAAATAAAAATATATATGTATGCATTTATTTTAACAGACAATAAAATTTATTATGTGTTCTTTCCGTGGAAACTTGCAAATGATAAACAAATGTATCACACATTTTGTTATAAAATTTTAATATTCTAATTTTTTTATATAAAAATACAACTACATAGTTTAATCTCACTTTAAATAATTTTACTTTATAATTTACTATAAATATTATATACACATATTTTATTATATATAATTATTATATACATATTTTTTTAATTTTGTAAATTATATATATATGTATATATATAAAATACAGCTTTATGACAGTATGTTCAAAAATACATATATTAATAATATTTTATATAAGATAAAATATACTTACGTATAATACATGCTCGCAAAAGGCTCGGTCTATATATTTTAATGTCGATTCAGATTACTCCAAATCTGTCTTTTTCTATGAAATTTCCTCTGGTTGTAGGAAAGATACGTATTTTCCATTCTGCGTAGTATTTAGACACAGATCTTATATCTTATATTGTTGTATTTTAACTTTTCTGTTATTGCTCAAAATTTCAATCATTTGAAAGTTAGCGGTACTGAGCATGCGCATAGCCATAGCCAATAAAAATTAGGCACACTCATCTCCCGCATTTCACTCCCCTCGACTATTTTACGAGTTTATGCTCGGTCTTTATATTTCTATGTTCATGACTCAAATGAGTGTGTTCTTTTCTATATGCGGATTACCCCACTCTTCAAATTTCTGACAATGCATACTTTAGTACTACTATTTCTATCTACGTGGAGCGCTCAGTGGAAACGTACCCTGAGGGTGCGTTCCTATGGGATGCGGAACTGCGGATATGGTGAAATCCGCATGTTCTTTTTTGAGTCATTAACAAATTGATACTCTGAAATTACAAGCAATTATTTTTTATTGTACGGTCTAGTATAAATTTCAAATTAAATCTCAATAACCAACTTTTATATTTTGTGCACTAAGAATAACATATTGCAGT